>NC_048599.1:83621990-83879490 GCF_003668045.3 Cricetulus griseus | reverse complement strand
AGCTGAATCAGTGAGCCCCTGGGAAATGGGGAACTGTCTCAAAACCTGAGTTTGGCCTCGGGTCTCTGCACAGGCATGCAAACACACACACACACACACACACACACACACACACACTTTACCAAAAAAAAAAAAAAAAAAAAGGACAAAATCATCAGGACCTAGAGTTAGGCAAAGAGGGAACAGCATCTAGCCTTGCAGGGAGACAGAAAGAAAGCGGATCCAGGGTTTCCCGTTTTATGCTAACAAGTCACCCCTGAGTTTCCCTAATCAGAAGCAGAGCTTCACACAGGCTGTGATTTTAGAGAAACTTCAAAAACAGACTAGAATAGCACTTATCTCTTAGATTTAGGCCAGAACAGGATATCAAAGGCCCCAGCAAAGCTTTGCAAATTTCCATTTTCCCATGATCTAGTCTAATTCCTCGGAGCGTTTGTTACAGACCCACTTTTTTTTCCAAAGAAAATTGTTTCATGCCTTAGTGTGAAAGCAACTCCTGGCTAACTTCAGCCTGTTTTTTTACCAACACTGCTGCAGGGGCTCTCTGCTTCCAAAAGACCACCCTACGGCTTGCAAGGAACCCAGCAGTCTGCTTACAAAAGCTCAGCCGCTGTATTTGTCATTTTTGAAGCTTACCGTGTTTTCATCCTGTTGTCTCCCTCTGGCTCAATTAACAGCCCATTGCTCTTTCTGGGGTGGCAGAGCCTGAGGTCCTCTTCTCTATACCTCATTATTTTACCCATTTTGAAAGGAGGGCTTTAAAGCTAAATTTTCCATCTTTGTTAGTAGGAAAGGGAGAAAACTCCATAACCTTCAGGGAAGGAAATATACTCTTCCCTGGTTACACCAATATGTGGTTACACCAATATGCCTCCCCCGACACCATTGAAGATCTTAGCCACTCCCTATATTGACTGCATTTGGGACTTCCGATCATTGTGAGTTCATACATCATATTTATTTTTCATTTCAAGCTTTTTGGCTATTTGAACATCATCCTTTCTAGAATTATAGTTCATAGTTTTCAGATTTGTGTTTTTAAAATAAATTACTGTTATATATTGGGTGGGGTACAATACAACGATGACCCAACTAATGATGAGATGAGGTAATTAACGGATCTGTCTGTGATGTTGTTACTAGCATACCCATCTGTATATATTGTCAACTTAACAGGACCTAGAATCACCTAGGAGATAGGCCCCTGGGAGTACCTATGAGGGATTATCTTGTGTCATGAGTTGATGTGGGAAGACCCATCTTCATCCCCTAAGCAGGGAGCCTTGAACTGTGTGAACCGAAGAAACGGAGCTGAGCACTAGCATGCATTCATTGTTCTCTGCTTCTTGATTGTGGGTGCAACTAACTGCTGCTTCAAGAAGCTACTGCTGCCTGATGTTCCCTGCCATGATGAACTGTACCTTGAGCTAAATAAACCCTTTCTGCTTTTAATTTCTTCTGTCAGAGTGTTTTATCACTGCCACTGGGAAAGAAACCAAGACACAATTGCTCCATCCATAGGTCATGTCTTTGTGGAGAGAGAGAGCATCAACAAACGTCTCCCCCAGCTATTTTGGGGTATGTGACCCCCCAGCCAGTTCCAGTCATCCTGCTGTGCATATGCAGGAGCACTCACCCCTCCCTCTGGGTGTCACTTGGTAACTATTCGTTCACAGACCTTTGGTTTATACACCTCTTTCTTCTTTACTTTCAGAATTTTAAAACATACCAGACCCTTGTTGGATGAATTATGATTATCCTTTTAAAATATGCTGTTCTAATTTGCTTTCTGTTGCTGTGATAACTGCCATTACCAGTTTGGTGGAGAAAACAGTTTATTTCCACATACAATGGTGTAGGCAGGACAGGAACTCGGCAGAAACCTGGAGGTAGGTACTAAAGCAATGACCATGAATGGATGCTGCTTACCAGATTGCTCTCCTCAGCTTACTCAGCCTACATTTTTATTCCATCCAGGACCACCTGCCCAAGGGAGGCACCACCACCTTCCTGGGAAGTACTCTCTCACATCAATCAATGAAGAAACTGTCCTGCAGACTTGTCTACAGCCAACCTGATGGAGAAAGTCCCTCAATTACTGTCAGTCTTCCCAAGTGACTATAGCTTGTGCCATGTTGACAGGAACTAACCATCACACCTGCCCTGTGCCTTTCCCCTCTCTTAATAGTATCCCAGATAAATGAAGATCTCATCTTCAGGCTTGCTGGTGAAGAGTGTTTGCTGCTCTTACAGAGCACCCACATTGGGTAGCTCACAGTCACCTGTAACTCCAACTCCAAAAGACGTCCTCTGGCCTCCAAGTGTACCTTTGTACATGTGGTGCACATATGTACACACAAGCATATACACACAACAACAAATAAACAAATCTTCAAAAGATCGTATTTTAATGAAATCCAATGTGGATACTCTTCCTATGGTTGGTGATGTTGTGCAATTTGTGTAGCCTCCTAAAACCAAGACACACGGAGACCATGTTTCCCTGCTTAGCATGTTCTGTACAGGGCTTGTGTTCACATTTGGAGCAGCACTGTCTGATGGAATTTCATGCAAACCAGCTATGTGTGTCTTTAAAATTCCCTGGTAGCCACATTTAAGATAAGTGAAAAGTAACAGTGAAATCACTGTGGTGGTCTCTTTTATTTAGCCATAGATATATACCAGTACCTGAATCATATCAGTGTTTAAAACTTTTTGCCGCTTTATTTTTTTATATTTGCATTTAATTTCTTGTCACCTTAGTCACATAAAAATGCTTAGTAGCTGCTCTGTTTTGTGGCCACCTTAGACAGCACAGGCTTAGAAGCTGACACATGGTGCTTGCTTTGGCAGCACATATTCTGAAATTGGAACAAGAGAGAAAAGATTAGCATGGCCCTTGAATAGGATGACACACAAATTCTTGAAGGTTCCATATTTTTTTCAGTGACAGAGGGGGCCATTATGGGTTTAGGGAGAAGCCTGGTATCAGGGAAACTCCCAGGAATCCACAAGGATGACCCCAGTTAAGATTCCTAGCAATAGTGGGGAGAGTGCAGAGATCCACAGTCAAGCACTGGGCTGATCTCTGGGAGTTCAGCTGAAGAGAGGCAGGAGGGGATATATGTCCAAGGGAGGGTCAAGATCATGCTGGGGAGACTCATAGAGATAGCTGACTGGAGCTCGTGGGAACTCAAGGATTCTAGATCTACAGCTAGGGAGCCTGCATAGGACTGACCTAGGCCCTCTGCATGCGGGTGACAGTTATGTAGCTTGGTCTGTTTGTGGGGCCTCTAGCAGTGGGACCAGGATCTGTCCCTGGTGCTTGAGCTGGCTTTTTGGAACCTATTCCCTATGGTGGGGTACCTCACTCAGCCTTGATGCAGAAGTAGCTTGTTCCTTCCTCAACTTGATGTGCCTTGCTTTGATGTCCCATGGGAGACCCTACCCTTTCTGACGAGTGGATGGTGGGGTAGAAAGGAGGTGGGGGGAGAGAGTGGGAGGAGAGAAAGAAGGGGAAACTGTGGTTGGTTTATAAAATAAATTTAAAATTTTAATTAAAAAGAAAGACGCTGACACATGACTTTGGCTATTGGCTCTGTCCCTTAATAACAATGCATAGCATTACAGAATGTTTTATCCTCAGCTGGATCTGCCCCTAAGAACTAAATATACTACATGCTGAAGGTGTTCCAAGTGCTATATGCTCAGTGCCCGATTTAATCCTTCCCCAACCAGGCAACATAGGCAATATCTCTAGTCCAGTGGTGGTTCCCTCCATATGTTAACCTTGAAGACTACCATGCTCAGTTGCTTGAGTACCTATCTAGTTGTTGTGAAGTTATGCTTTTCATGTATGATTGACATTTCAGTCAGTAGACTTTGAATGAATTATGCTGTCCTCTGAATGAGCAAGCATCGTCTGTTTGGTTGAAGGCCTTAAGAGATGAGACTGAGGTCTTTTCAAAGGAAGACTGCAGCATCAACTTCTGTTGGAATCACCACCCAGTCACCACCCAATCAGCCAGCTATCCTGCAAGGTCTGCATTTCCCAGCCTCACAGTTATATGGGCCAGTGTGCTCTCTCTCTCTCTCTCTCTCTCTCTCTCTCTCTCTCTTCTCTCTCTCTCTCTCTCTCTCTCTCTCTCACACACACACACACACACACACACACACACACACACACACACACTTGCTTCTCTCTCTTTGGATATCATTACCCAAAACATCACTCTCTCACCAAAATACCAGCTCACTCTCAGCCCCTCTCTACTGCTTCCTGCCATTTGAAGAACCATTTAACTTCTATTGATCTAGATTTTATCGATGGTAAATTAAGCTAGATCACAGCACCTACCTGCTAGGGGTGTTGGAAGGACTGGCTTACTAATATAAAGCACCTGATGTGTGGTAAGCACTCGGTAAAAGAGGCTGTCCTTTGATGTCTCCCATCTGAAAACACCCAACACAGCTTATAGCCAGGCTACACTGTAGATGTGGAAGAAATAAAGAAAAAGGACCAATTTTAGAAAGGCATATTATACCTATTGATGGTATTTATTACAGCTACATTAAAAAGCAACTTTTGCCATGAACCATGTCAATAAAAATGTAACCTATGCTACCTTGAATTACCTATGCATAGCCACCAACTCAGGCTCCTCCTGCCTCAGCCTTCCCACTGTTGGGAGGGTAGGTGGATGCCACCACATACAGCTCAAAAGAAACTAACCTTTAAGTGAGTACCCCTTGTGTGCCCTGCACTGGAGATGAGCGAGCTCACCAGCTCGTGTTGTCCATACTAAAGTGGGGGTGCTGCCATTTCCAGTTTCCAGAGGAGAAACTGGAATTTCTCACCCACATTGAGTCACAAACTCGCCCACCTTCTAAATGAAAATCCCAGGGAAATAATTCACCCACTCCCTTCTTATCAAACAGCCTGGTTATTTGTTTTCCTGAATAATCCTTTACAAAGCTGCTTGGCAGTGAATTGAAATTAACATCAAGTCCTTGGAGGGAGATTGCTGACTGAACCGTTCCTCCCCCTACCCTTTTGTGTCCGTTGCCGGATGCACACATCTGTAATTCTGCATTGAGACTGTCATAGAATCTTATAATATTTCTTGCCTTGCAATTTTGTGCAGGTAAATCCTAAAGCGGACTTTTAATATATTGTGTATGATTAAAATTGCTCAGAGTCTGTGGGGAGAAAATGAATTGCTAATAGCTAAGAGAACCCTGTGTTCTCTGAAGCTGTTTGTTGTTCGATGAAAACAGACTTCAGATGTCAATACATTTCACTTTGTTTGTTTCCCATTGCCCATTCTGTGTTCAAATTGCTGTAATCCCAAGATTAATTCTAAGGTATTTCTCTGAATTATCTTCATAAATGTCAGGCTTTATAAAAAGATGATTTTTTTGTGTTTTAATATGTATTCCCCCTTCATTCTCCTTTCTTTGATGTCAAGGTTGAATAAAGCCAGTTAAATCTGGCTTTCATTTGTGAGGTTTAATGCAGAAACCATTGTAGGACTCAACTTAAACCTCCTTCTGGTTTTCAGCAATGATCCTGCCCTGTCACGATGAACCAAGCCCTTTAGTTCAAAGATTTTAAACAAATAGGTCTTAAAAAAAAGTTAGAACTCAAAGCTCGGGGACCTGGACAGACGGCTCAGAGGTTAGGAACACTTGCTGCTCTTGCAGAAAAACATGGGTCAATTCTCAGTGCCCATATCAGGCAACTCCCAACCACCTATAACCTCACCTCCTACAAGATCTGATGCCTCTGGCCTCCTGGGCACTGCATTCACATGCTCATTCAAACAATCTTTTAAAAGTTTTAAAAACAAAAATTGGGGGGCTGGAGAGATGGCTCAATGGTTAAGAGCACTGGCTACTCTGGCTGATCTTCCAAAGAACCTGGGTTCAATTCCCAGCACCCACATTGCCGTTCACAACTGTCTGTAACTCTGGTTCCAGGGGATGTGGCATCCTCACACAGACATACATGAAGGCAAAAGCCCAATGTATATTTAAAAAAGAAATCAAAGCTCAGGGTGGATTTGAATGGCAGCTGAGTGTCCCTCTGTTTTCATTTCCTCACTTGTGTGAATCAAGTTCCCGTTGGCTATTGAAGGCAGTGTGACACCCTAGAAGGAACTCTTAGGAGTCCCACAGAACTGTGGTTGCCTTTTGCATAGCCTTCAACTCTAACCAGCATGTCTGCAGGTCAACAAGTCTTCCAGGTACGTCACCATTCCTGTCCTGGCTACATGAGGACCCTGCAAATAGTTTCCAACCTAATTTGTGTTGGAATAACCATGCTTATAACTGGACTGTTAGCAACTATATTTCAGCCAAAGTGTTGTGCAGATAAACATCTGGGAAGCATCCCTCTGTGGTTTCTGTCTCCAGTTCCTGACTCTAAGTTCTTGGCCTGACTTCTTCCAGTGATGGTTTGTGACCTCGAAGTATATGCCAAACAAACCCTTTCTTCACCAAAATTGCTTTTGATCAGAGTGTTCATAGTAACAAAAGGGAACTAAAATACCACTCTCCTTCCTGTATAGATTAATTAAGGCTAATGTGTATGTCAGCCATGGCCTCAAGCACTTGGCAGACCTTTGCTCACACAACCCTGACTCCTGCATGAAGTTAATGCTCTAAGATACCATTTTCAATAGAGAGATAGAAACATGGGTAGGTTATTTCACTTGCTCCAGGCCACGAGCTAGAAACTAGCAGAGCTGGACCCTGCCCCTGATCATGATGAGGCTGTGGATCCCAAAGGCTACATCATTTCCTGTAAGGGCCAGCCACTCTGGTTTATTCCACATTGGAATAAAAACCATGTCCTTTCCTGGTTTGCTAACCCTCCTATCTGGTACTATACGCATCTGTTTCCCTTCCATGCTCAGTTCAACTGAAGCTCCTTCAGGGACTTGGCCTGACCTTAGCTGGCTTTTTTTTTTCCTTACCCAGCTTTCTAGGGCATATTCCAAGGCTATTCCAGGGAGGACAGATGTCTGTGAATCAGTAAGATGGAGAAAGGTTAACATGGGTCTCTGTCCCATCCATGTCAGATAGGGATGTGAAGCCAGACTCCTCATCTGGACCTTGTCCTATATGCGAGAGGACAGCAGACAAGTGGCCTGTGTGATTCAAGCCTGAGACACATGCTGTGTGAAGTTACTCTGTCCTTGTAAGGGGAACAGTCCAACATTTTCCCTCTGTGGGATGAAGGGTTCCTGGACTCTCCAGGTCATGTGTATATACAAGAAGACTTGTGGCTGATGTCTCTCACACACTTGCCAGGGTTCATATAAATCCTGGGAGCTTCAGTACTAGTGGCTCGTCATCTAACATGGGTCCGATATCAGAAGTATCTGCCAGCAGCTTTCCCTCATGTATGGAAGGCACAACCATCCTAGCCATTGCCTTTGGGCATGGCCTCACGGCCTGCTTCAGCCAAAGGATGCAACAGGAAGCGAGTCCTGAATTGCTCCTGCATATGGCCTTGTCCTCCTCTATCCCAGTGACCACTACCTTGCTGACCTCATCAATACTACCCCACCCAAATGTCCTACTTTAAATGCCAGGCAGACTGAGTGTCCGACTTAGTGAGGGAAGGGAAGGATGGACGATTAAGAACACAAATGAAGGGAAAGAAACCCTCCAACTGGGGTCTAGGTTGTGCTTCCCAATGGCTAAAAGTCAAGAAACTTCAACACAAGATTGCCTGCAGAAACACCTCGTGTTTTCCTAAACACATCTCAAACAAAACTGTTAAAAACAAACAGACTGTGCTTACATGGGCCACAGTGTTTGCAACCTTGAGTGCCACCTCTCCTAAAGCCACGCAATTGAAGGCAGCTTGTTCTTTTGGGTCGGAGATTCCCCTGTACAGTTGCCAGTACTATTGAAAGTGAGCATGGCAGCAGGTTCTGAGGAGGTTAACTAAGCAGGGACCCTCTCTTAAAGGTTTCAGTTTGATGAGCTCACCTGGGCAGAAGGAGAAGGGACAAAGGTTCTATAGTCCTATAGTCCTCAAGAGCTTAATAAACTCTTTTGGGGGACAGATGAAGATTCCAGACTCACATAGAGTCTTAGTATGGGGCCTGCCATTTCTTATACAGCAGCTGTGAGGAGAGAGGGAGGGTGCAGCTGCATGGAAAGTGTCCTGAGTAGCCCTCCATCCCAAACCTAACAAAAATTTTCATTTACAAAAGGAAATTCTTGGGGTTTTTGTTTATTTATTTGTTTTTTGCTGTTGTTGTTTTCCAAGATAGGGTTTCTCTATGTGACAGCCATAACTGTCTTAGAACTCACTTTGTAGACCAGGCTGGCCTCCAACTCACAGAGATCCACCTGCCTCTGCCTCCTGAGTGCTAGGATTAAAGGCATGAGACACTAAGGCAAAAGGAATTTTTTTTTAGGTAAGGAAAAAAGATAACTACTCTAGATTATAGATTTTTTACTTTTAATTTTAAGCTTTGCTTCAACTTTTGACAACTAACCCTTGTTGTAAATTATATCCTACAAGCATGTAACTCAGACACAGAACCATATATGCAGATGGTGTGACAGCTAAGTGTGACTGGTTTTATTTTGTTTGTTTTGTTTATGTGGATGGGTGTTTTGCCAACATGTATGTCTATGCACTATGTATATACTGCTGCCCATGGAGGCCAGATCATCTGCTCTACTGGGACTGGAGTGATAGATGGTTCTGAGCCCCTGTGTGGATGCTGGGAATCAAACCTAGGTCCTCTAGAACAGTAGCCAGTGCTTTTAGCCACTGAGCCATTTCTCCAATGCCTGGGGTTTTGTTTGTTTGTTTGTTTTACTGTTGTTTTAAGGGCAAAATTTAACTTTGTTCCCCAGATTGGTCTTGAACTTATAGCAATCCTCCTGCACTTAAGTACTATGAGCTCTGATGTGAGCCACCACACCCAGATTTTCTTTCTTTTTTTAAATTAACAGGCTTTGGGGGGCACAAGTTTACCAAAACCTTGCACAGAAATAATGGTGAATTTCCAAATGCCCCCCTGCTCCTCCCCCTGCCCTGTTCCTATCATTATCACCATTCGTTAGTGTGGTACACTGGTCACAGTCCACCACAGAGCCAATGCTGATTAACTGCTGTTAACCACAGTCTAGAGCTCACTGTAGGGCTAAGCCATTGAACAGCACATCCTGTAAGTTTTGACAGGTGTGTAATGATCTGTTGCCCCATTAAGTATTGCATGGAATAGATTCACTGCCATGAAGTCACTTAACCATCCCTTACTCTCCTTTCCTCTTGGCAACCACTGATCTTTTTACTGACTCCAAAGTGCTCTTTCTCCAAATGTGACACAGCTGAAATGATACGGAGCCAGTTTTCCCACATGGGCTTTGTTCATAGTGTAACCTGCATCCAAGTCCCTGCTAGTCTGTCCGTGCTTTGATAACTCCATGTTTTTGTTTTGTTTTGTTTTGTTTTTGAGACAGGGTCTCACCATGTAGCCTGGCTGGCCTGGAGCTCTCTATGTCAATGGTTCTCAACCTGTGACCCCTTTTGGGGGGTTGAATGGCCATTTCACAGGGGTCAGACATCAGATATCCTGTATACCAAATATTTACTTTATGATTCATAAAAATAGCATGTAGGCATAAATTTCTGCCCTGCCAGCCAGCTCCTAAATAACCACACAGAGACTTATTAATTATAAATGCTTGGCTGATAGCTTGGGTTTGTTATTGATAGCTCTTACAACTTAAATTAACCCACATTTCTTATTTATTTTCTACCATAGGGCTTGGTACTGTTCTTTAACATGGCATATTCATCTTCCTTCTCCTCAAGTCTCCTGGTAGCTCCGCCCTTCTTCATCCCAGCATTCCCTCCCTGTCTGCAAGTCCCGCCTAATCTCTTCCTGGTTAGCTATTGGCTATTCATCTCGTTATTAAAACGTTGAGAGCAATACATCTTCACAGTGTACAAAAAGATTATTCCATAACAGTAGCAAAACAACAGCTATGAAATAGCAGTGAAAATAATTTTGTGGTTGGGGGTCACCACAACTTGAAAGAACTGTATTAAAGGGTCACAGCACTAGGAAGGTTGAGAACAACACTGCTCTATGCAGACCAGGCTAGCCTTGAACTGAGAGAGCTCTGTCTGCCTGTTCCTTTCATGCTGGGATTAAAGGCTATGCGGCTACACTAGGCCTGCTTATGTGCTCTGGATATCTGTGCACTTGGATACCTGTCTTGATAACATGTGTCTTACAACTATTTTCTCTCCTCTAAGTCTTGTCTTTCTCTTTTCAGGGAGAAAGTCACATTTTATTGTCCATAAATAAACTTTTACTGGAGTGCAAACACAATGACTCATGTACAGGTTGGCTGACTAATTGATTAGTATATCATCAGAGCCAGCCAGAGCCTCAGAGTGGAGAACAAAAGTATTTACCAAGGGCCCCTTGGAGCTAAGCTTGCTGACCCTGGATTTAAGGCTTGACCCCTACTCGATTCTTCAGCAGCCTGTCTTTCACAGAAAAGCAATTTCCATGGCTTGCAACCGCTGATCAAATCCCCTTCCAGAGTGGCTGAGCTTTATGTCTAATTCAGGCCCAGCCTCAGTCTTTCTCCTTTTGCACCATTGCTTTGGGGTGACTTGATGTTGACTTCAGCTGTATTGCTCTAGTCCCACTGAGTGAGGAGAACATGACCAGACCACACTGGGCTGGGACACAGTGGGCAGGGATGGGGCTGTCTTGCTCAGGCACCTCTCTCCTCCTTCCTCCTTCTTCCTGTCTCCATCCTTTAGGGATGTGTAGCTTACTTCTAACCTTCCCACATGAGGACCACATCTTCCTTCTTCTGGAGGCTCATCAAACTTATCATCTCTATCGTTAAGGAAGAGCATCCCTAGAGAAGCAAACGAGAAGGCCTTCCCTCCCAAGGATGTGCAGGTCTGCATTCCACAGATCCAGGCCTCCTCTCATTTCTATGTTTGGGGTTGATTCTCCTCCCATTCTTTTTGTCTCCTCTCCAACCCTGCCCTTTTCCATCCAAGGCTGTCATCTCCTAGGCCCCGTATCATTTACCATTTTCAATTTCCAGGGAATTGCTGTTCCTGCCTCTGTATCTTGCTGTTTGAGTTTTTTTCCACAGTTAACATTCATTCTTCTTTTCCCCCTGCCTCCCATCCAGTCAGTGGAAGGATGGCAAAAGCTCAAGCTTTTCCTTGATGAGGGATTGCTGGACCAGTTACAGTGTGACAATAAACAAAGAAATGAGACCTACACTGCCTGCCTCCTGTTTGATGCCAGTGACCTCAGCCATCAGCATCTAGTGTAGATCCATCATGTCTCAACTGCAGAAGAGTCCTGTCTGCTTGGTTCCCCTGGCATTGATGCAAAGTATTATGAGTTGTTATTTGCTGTGTAGCCTAGCCTTTGCTCAGGGTCTCCACATCTAGAGTCAGGAAAAAGAAAATGAACCAGGGCTTGCTTCTCCTGGCTATTCTGGAACAGGTGTTGCTAAGTCTAGACTGTAATGGGATCTTGCCTCTGCTTCCACACTTCACCTTTCCTGTAAACCGAGGCTTCATAGAGTGTCTATCCCGAGGCTCACACTCCTTAAAGAGGACAGAGCATGTTGAGGAGTGCACAGCATGCTGCAAACTGCAGGTGTCTGTAAATTGGTTCCTTAGGTGATCCTGTGCCAATCTGACTGGTGGTGAGTGTCACCCCATTGTGCTCAAACTTTTTTTTTTTTTTTTTTTTGGTTTTTTCGAGACAGGGTTTCTCTGTGTAGCTTTAAAGCCTATCCTGGCACTCGCTCTGGAGACCAGGCTGGCCTCGAACTCACAGAGATCCACCTGCCTCTGCCTCCCGAGTGATGGGATTAAAGGCATGTGCCACCAACGCCCGGCTGTGCTCAACCTTTTAAGTCCTACTAACAGCATTCTATGGGGAGAGTATGACAACTTCAGTCAACACACACAGACACAGACACAGACACAGACACAGACACAGACACAGACACAGACACAGACACACACACACACACACACACACACACACACACACACACCCCTCTAGTGTGGGTGGAGTATGTGGCCTAACAGCTAAGTGCTACTTCTCCTATGAAGCTAGTGCAGACTTCCCAGGATCCACCCAGGAGTTAACCAATGCACAAGCACCACTCACCATCCTGCTCTTCCTCTGCATGCTGAAACCACCAGTTCTGAGGATGCATCCTGAAGAATGTATTTACAGCCAGCTCCATCCTCAGAGCCCAAGCTGCCCTCATGGCTCATGTGGCCTCTAGCACTGGTTTAGCTCCCTGCTGCCCTGCTCGCTCAACCCTGTTACAATCAATCATTTTCTCGCTGCAATTAGAATAGTCTTAGAATGCAAATAAATCACTTCTCTACTTAAACCTTCCAACATTTAATGAGCGATCAGAAGTTTCTGTGCCTTCATGTGAGGTCCCGTGGAATACAGCCTGGTAACCATTGAGTTCAGAGTTGGCCAGTCTCATGCCACCATTCAACAAGTCCATTGGCCTTCCTTCTTATTCTTACCCATGGGCAAAGTCACTCCATGGTCTGTAGATCCAGGTTTGATATATGCTAGCCTTCCTGCATCACAACACCCAGTTCTCCTCCTGCTGGTGGTCTTTCCTGGAACCAGCCTTTGTCCTGCATATCCTAATTCTTCTGGTGTGTTCTCACTAGGTCTGGCTTTCTAGGGCTCCTGGGCTACATTGCAAGTGGGCACAGATGGGTGGGACTCCATCCCTGGGGAACAAATTGTGCCTTCCAGGCTGCTGTCATCCTACTGGTACAAACTCACTTCAGGTCACTCAGGATTATGTGCTTGTGACTCTCCCTTCTAGTTGGACTTAAGCAGCTCAAAACACATTGGACTCTGGAGGAGGCCTGAGCCCTGTGAGGCTGCATTACAGGCCACCATACCATTGGCCAGCCACTATGTCCCATATCCCCTGGTTTTCTGGTTTTCACAAAGCCATAGTAAATTGCAAATTATTTTTTAAATGGACTTGCAACTGTGATTATTCTCCACCCGAGTGCAAATGTCTGTCCATCTATCCTACTTTCCCACTGCACCGAAAGTTTGTCTGAAAGTGCCCCACATATTTAGTAAGACATCCTTACCTACATATTGAGAAAGCAAGTCTTCTTTTCTTGAGAAGAAAGCTGTGTGTGTGTGTGTGTGTGTGTGTGTGTGTGTGTGTGTGTGTGTGTGTAAGAGTCACAGAGTAGGAAAAAAATTGAAAGCTAAGGAACAATGCCCCTTTCCAGAGGGAGACATGAGTTCCAACCTCAGATGTGAGTGACAGCAAGCAGAATAGAGGGGTGGGACTAGAACTCAGGTTCTATGGTCTGTGACAGGCCTGAGACAGAAGAAATCTGTGCCTTCCTGCTCAGTCAAAGCCATGGTGGCCTCTGCCCACGGTGGAGCTGCCACTTAGGAGGGTCTGAGACAGTCCCATCCCCAAACACTCACTCTAGAGAGGCAGAAAAGAGACCCCCTGGGAGGGACACAAATGGCAGATAGATGTTTGGAGAAACCGATGAGGCACAGGATCTCGGGGAGCGGATGTGGGGAGACACCTGAGAATCTGATGATGGAGGGAAATGGCAGCAGATGAGGCAACAGGGGGTGCAGAATTGGACATCAGGGACCAAGACACAGGCCAGGCGAACTCATCATCCTTGGATTCCCTGTAGATGAGACAAGAGGTGAAATGAGTGCACCCCATACCACTGGTGCCCAAGGGCAGAAGGGGAAGAAGCTGTAAGTGACTGAGCCTTGAGAAACCTGGCAACAGTTTACTGGAGTTGGCAGGATTTTATGTTTTCTTCCAGGAACAGGCTTATGAATTCGTGTCCCTCTGAGCATGTCCCGGGGAGATGAACTGATAGACTCTAAAACCTATGCATATTGGCCTTGAGAAGACACAACATCCCTTTCCTATAATATCAGCCAATTCAGAGTGACTGCTAGTGTAAAATGAAGATAACTCATGTGTCATGTTCCAGTCTAATATACTGCAGCTGGTGCAGGCCAAGGCCCTTGGCTGTGAACAGCAGAGGCCCCACCAGAAAGTTCACACTGAAGTTTAAGTGCCTTATGGATTCTGAGAGGACCAGTGAAGCAAGTTTGGATAGTCTACAGACCCAAGATGGCCTTGGATGGCCAAAATGGCCAAGTCTATCTGGGTCATTGCCTGTCTTAGGTCCTTAACATATCCTTCTCTTGGATGTCCCTGCTTCTGACCCATTTTCTTACTGCTGTGACAGGATACCTGACAGGAATAGCGTGAGAGTAGAGAAGTTCGTTTTGCCTCGCAGTTTTGAGGATATCAGTCCATCGTGGTGGAGAAGGCATGATGACTATAGAAGCAGGAACTTGAGGCCAGTCATGTCCACATCTTGGTGACATGGGAAACAGGAAACTCTGGGCCAGATTCAGTGGCTAGTGAAGCCTTCCAAAGCTCCATGCTTTTGGCCTACATTCTCAGAGTACATCCCATGCCCCAAGACTTCTGTAACTTCCAAATTATCTGGGGACCAATAGTGCAAACACATGAGTCTGTGAGGGACATTCCCAACCCAAGCCATAGCATGACTAGCTGCTTAAGGCTCCCTCCAGCTTCCCCAGAGAGCCCAACACCTCTGCCTTATTATGTTCCAGAAATAGAGTCTTGAAGAAGGGATTTATGGAAACTGGGTCATGGGTACACCCAGGTAGGAGGAGGTATCTGACCTCATGTTCCCAGGTCTGGGATGCGGGAAGGTGCCTGCAAGAGAACTGGAAAGATGTGGTTGGAGCCATATGTATATTACGTTTTTGGTTGGAAATGTCCTCCATAGGCTCATAAAGTACCCTGGAAAAGGACAGCTTAAAGGAGAAGGGGAGGATTTTAGCTTATAATTCCAGGTTGCAGACCATCACAGCAGGGAGTCAAGGCAGGAACTTGAAGTCGCTAGTCCTCTCCAGGGTCAAGAGCAGAAAGAGATGGTTCATGTATACCTGTTCATGTTCAGCTCCTTTCTGTAGTCACACAATTCAGGGTCCCTTGCCTAGGGAATGGTGCTACCCACAGTAGGCTGGGTCTTTCCCACACCAAGTAATGTAATCAAGACAATTCCCCACAGAAACTAGAGGGACGTCCAAAAGACCCCCTGCCTGCTGCTGCAGTCCATTAATGCAAAATGTAATTGAAAGCCCAAAAGGGTCCCAACCTTCTGGGACCTCCATAGTCAAGCATCTTACATTATTTATTTCTGCACAGCCATGAGGCAGGTGTTGTTATGTCCACTTCACAGACAAAGACACAGGCTGTGAGGAGTCGCCCTAAGACCAAGTTCATCCAGGGAATTTGAAGGTCACCATTCCTGATATATCCAACTACTCCTGTGACCCACAGCATGCCATAGTGAAGAAAGCATGGCCTTTGGCTGCTGAATATTTTCCTTTCTTTGGCTTTATTCCGTTTCAGTGGGTAGCTTTGTTCTGACAAGAGTGCAGGGCCGACCAGGAAAGCGATGAGGGGGCCTTTCATCCTCTTGCCCACTAGAGGGCAGCAAGAGGCCACATGTGTGGAGCCTAGCCTCTGGTCTGCAGAACAGGAACGGATGTTTAGAGGAAGAACACGTTCATCCCCTTTTCCCAACATCCTTATTTTTCTAATAAAACCAAACCAAACCAGAATGTCAAAAGGATCAGGTTTCTTACCCAGATCCAGTCATGGGAATCATTAAATCAACGAATGTTAATTGGATATTCATTTAGCCAATTCCAGCTCAGATGTGGTTGCACCCCACAGAGCTCGCAGTCTGGTAAACTGTGGGACAATAGGAAGCAACTGTGGGGAGGGCTGCTGTGATGAGGGCGCAGGAAGAAGCTAAGCACTAGCGATTCCCCTCGGGTTTAAGGATGAAAGACATCCCGACTTTCACGGAGCTGGGACGAGAACTCCAAACTAAGGAGCGGCATGAGGGGCTGGGTTGAGACATAAGGAAAGAGGTTTGAGGGGCCAGAAGCAGAAGAACAGCTGTGCCTGGACCACATCCCAGGAAGTGGACATCCTGGGCAGGGACGTGATCTCTCATCATCCTCACGAGTCTCAGCTCAAACACTGCTAGTATTCCTACTTCAAGTGCGCCCCCTCCCGGGGAGCGGGGGAACGGGAGGCTCTAAAACTACTTGGCCAAGGCTACAGAGTCTGGAAACGGCCTAGTGGGGACTTGCATTTGTCTGACTCCAACATTTCAGCTTGTCATTACTACCCCCAACAAGGACAGAGCTAAGACTAGAAGCCCAAGACCCTTCATGGGGGCCACATTCTCCCTGGGAGCCTGGGAGAGGTCCTTCCTTGCCTCTTGGTTGCTGGTGGCTGCAGAATGCAAATTCCAGTCTCTGCTCTCTCCCTCTCCCCCTCACAGGGCCACTTACTTCTATGGCTTCAATAAGGGCACTTGTCACTGGATACAGGATCCACCTAGATAATCCAGGGTAATCTCAATTTAAGATGTGTAATTACACTGCCAAGACCCTTTCCCCAAGTGGCACTGTCTCTCATGATCTGGGGTGGGGCCTGTTTCAGCTATCCCTCAGATAACCAAATCTGAGATGCACCTTATATAAGATGTAGTGCTGCATATGGCCCCCACACATCCTGCTTCCTGCATACATGAAAACATCTCTGATTTCTTATGACCACTATTATGGTGTAAATATTTGTCATATTCTACTGTTTAATGATGACAAAGTCCAGGTACAAGTTTTTTTTTTTTTTTTAAGGAGAAAGTTATTTTTTTTAAGATTTATTTATTATGTATATAGTGTTCTGCCTGCATGTATGCTTGCACACCAGAAGAGGCGCCTGATCTCATTACAGATGGCTGTGAGCCACCATGTGGTTGCTGGGAATTGAACTCAGGACCTCTGGAAGAACAGCCAGTGTGCTCTTAACCTCTGAGCCATCTTTCCAGCCCAAGTCTGTTGTTGAGTCCTTGAGACAGGACTTGTGTATACAGAAGGCTAACTGTACTGTCACATTTGTGGGTTCCATAGATTGGGACATAAACCAAACTGTGATGGACACCACTTGGTTTACCACAGATGTTGATATGAGCCAGTTACCTGGCTAGCACTAGGCCAGGCACATAACCATGAGGTGACCGCATAGAGGGAGTCTGCACTTGAGATCCAGCTATGGGAACTTCCATGACACAAGAGCAGGAGCCAGGTGGATTTGTCACCCTTTCCCCACGGGTCCCTGTGGTGGGCACCCTGGCCTGTTGGGCTACATTTCCCAACTTGACCAAACTTGTTGCAGCTTTGAGCTGTGTCACATTGTTGCTCTGCCTTAGACAAGCTTTATGCAGAGACTAGCAGCTGCAGCAAAGCCTGTATTTGCTCCATTAAAAGCAGGCTCAGGCCGGCTGCTGGCTGAAGGAGCAGGGAGCAAGCCCACATGGGAGGAAGAGGCTGTACCTCCCAGAAGCCTATTGCAGTATCAACATCTTGCTGGACCTCAAGCCAAAGCGAGCTTGGCCTCAGCCATGTGTGAGCATCAGATTACAAAGTCAAGGTAGTTTTTTTCTGGAAGGGAAGGAGGCTGCTTTCACCAAGTAAAGTCAGTTCTGGGGTGAGCTGGGTTGGGTATGCACAAAGGCCAGGGGTACAGATGTCTGGTTGGAAGGAGAATAGAAAAAAGAATGGATTGGGCTGGAGGATGAGTATAAGAAGGCTGAGGAAGTCCAAATGGGCTGAAGGGAACTGAAAGGGCTGAGGAGGCCCAGCGAAGCCAAAGAAAGATGAGGGAACAGAGGAGGCTGTGGGAAATAGAGGCTGCAGAGGCTGGGCGAGCCTGAAAAGGCCAAGAGAAACCAAATGAGGCTGAGGAGACCAAGTGTGATGGAGGAGGCTGAAGGAAGATGAGGAGGCCAAGGGAGGCTGAGAGACTAAGGGAGAGTAAAGGAGGCTGAAAAGAGTGAGGGAGACTGATGAGGCAGAGACGGGGAGGGGGGGGCTGAGGGAGGCAGAGGAGGCTAAAGGGGGCTGGGGACAGGTGAGGTAAGATAGGGGGGCTGAGGGAGGCTGGGAAGGCTCTGAACAAAAACTCCTGGAAGGAACCTGTGTCTGCCGACTGGTTGGCTGCTTAGAATGTCAGTGCTATGGAGAGACTGGAAGGCTGTCTATCCAGAGGTTAATTACCTATCTTGCTAAATTCTAGCCCTCCAGGACAGTCATTCTTGCCCTGGTGTAGAAACTAACATCTTGTGACAATAGATTAAAACAAACAGACAAAAACGTTTAGACTCTATATTAACTTAGGCAACTAGCTTCTCCCAAAAGCTAAGAATGCCAGCAGATAGCATCTTGAGTCCACAGCAAAGCCTCCCCATCTCGCTACACCCTTGTCGCTGACGGACCCACCAACGTATTTTACACTTGCCTTGATTATGATGTTCTGTAAACTATAAAAACTCTGCGAAACTGCTTCTGCATTGGAACATGGGATTTGAAGTGACCTAAAGCTTTGTTCCTGGACTAAGGTCACTCGGAATGGCTCTAGAGTAAGCTCTTATTCCCTTTATGATGGGAGTGAAGGGACCAGCTCCCCTTTCGGCAGCCATACAGCCAAACACGTGCTTGCCATAAACTTGCCTTGGTCACTTAGAGGTCAGATGCCTGCCTTGTGACAAGGAACCAATCAGAACTTAGTTAGTCACTAGAAGGTCAGATGCCTGTCTCGTGACAAGGAACCAATCAGAAGTTAGCTGGTGGCGCTATGCTTTAAGACCCTGGGTGTGCTTTACAGATAAGCTCACAGCAATGACGCACAAAGCATAGCAACCACCCTGAGAGGGCCTATGGGCCATAACAACCAGTTGACCAATCAACACAGGGCAAGCCCTCCAAGCCTGGAGGCACACCAATCGTGAGCCTGTGCATACCTCTAGACACTTCCCTTACGCTGCCCTATAAGATCTCTTGGGAGGCCCTAGGAGCTGTCTTTTGCGAGCCATCTGCCATGGCTGGTGGGTGAAAGACCCGAGCTAACATGGGGTTAGCTCATTAATTACAATAAAGCCTCGTGCAGTTTGCAGCAAGCTCTCGAATCCGCCTGGTGATTGGGATGACCGTGGTCATGGCCTAGGACCCCGGATACCTGAGTTTTCTGGGGGTCTAACAGGAGCTGCCAGTTTTGTGTGAACAAGTCTAAGAAGGCTGTGTCTCCTGGCTGCTGGAGCTGAGTCTGGGATGAGCACTCCTCCCTAGTGTCCCTGCTGTGGACAAGACTGACAAAGCAGGAAAGTTCCAGGCCTTCTAGGGCTCAAAGCCAGTGCTATGCCAGCTTCCAGGGCTCCTGTCTTCTTAGGGTCAGCTCTGACTGGTTGGAGATTATTTTAAAGAGAACTATGGGCTGGGGAGTTGAGGCACCAGGTAAACAAGCTTAGTGACCAAGCATGATGAACTGAGTGTGAGCTTCTGGGCCTACCACGGAACAGAAAAAGAAGTGAGTCCCTCGAGGTGTCCTCTGACTTCCACACACACATGTGTACACGTAGTCAAATAAGTAAGTAAATAATAAAGGAGGTATACACTCACCTGGATGAAGAAAGACCCTCAAGTCAAGAAAAGGGGGCAATTTTAAGACTCTGTTTTCCCGTTGGCTCAGAGAGACTTTGAAATGCCCTTCCTGGAGAGTAATATTCTTGTGTTCTCTCCATCTCACCAGGGACCAAACTCCAGGCCTCACACACGCTGAGCAGGTTTGCATCACTGTACACCTTCACCAAGTCACCCAGGCTGACCTCGAACTCATTCTGCAGTCAAGGCAGCTTTGAACTGGCCATCTTCCTTCCTCACATCCTAAGTATCTGGGGTGACCTTTGTGACCATTTTGTTTGATGTTTGTTTGATTGGTTTGGGTGGAAAATTGATCACGACCTTGAGGTCTTCCCTCATCCCTGCAACTTTTGCCTCCCACAGCGTTGACTCCACTCCCCTCTCCTCGCTATAAGTAGATGCTATTCCTGTTGTGCCTTGGACATGAGGTCTCAGCAGGATGCCGAGACAAAGGAAGGCTCTGATGTTTTCAACCGTACTCCCTCCCAGAGCAAACATCACTCTTCAAACATGTTGTCAATTCACGAAGGTGAAGCCCGGCTCTGCTTTGATCTCTGAAGATCCCCCACTGTGACATGAGGGACCAGTACTCACGTGCACAGGGTATTCCCCCCCCACACACATACAGCTGTTGGACAATGGAAAGAATTTATGGATGCCAGACCCCAGGAGGCAGCTGATCCAGGCTTTGAGATGAAATCTATGTCCCAACAGGTGTCAAAGCTGGTGTTTTATCCTCTCCACTGCTTATTAACTGAGTCAAGCACTCAAACAAGGAAATTCCAGGCCAAGAAGGGATCCAAAGTCATTGGAAATGAGGACATGGATGCCCACATCACTCTGTGGTGTGGCACATAAAAGACAAGAGCTCAAAGCCCTGGCTGCTCTTGCATAGTGATCTTAGAAGAAATGACTTCCGTTTCCATTGTCTAAAATGGGAATTGTGTGAACTACTCTACCCATGCTGCTGCAAACACAGAGCATCCTAATTCTGCAATCCAACTCCATGTTACAGGGGAATAGGGGTATATAAAGAAGAGGGCGGAAAGAAAGCTGTTTCTAGGCTAACAAAATGAATTGCATAAGGATGTAACTTCATTTGTTAGAGGAGAAACAATTTTAAATTTCAGACAGAAAATTAGATATTCAAAAACTGCCAAGGGAAAAAATGTGAGGAAGGCATGGTGTGACATGCCTTTAATCTCAGCACTCAGGAGGCAGAGGCAGGTGGATCTCTATAAGTCTGAGGCCAGCCTGGTCTGCAGAGCTAATTCTAGGACAGCCAGGGATACACAGAGAAACCCTGTCTCAAAAAACAAAAACAAAACAAAAATGTGGAGAAGCCACAGTGAAGAGGACTTTGCCGAGCCTTCTGAGGCTCAAGCTAAGATTTCAAGGTACTGCATTCAAAACAAGTGCCTTTCTAGAAACCAAGACAAGTGCATCATAGACCTATAAGACAGGCCCCAAATAGACTAGCATACATTTGAGAGGTGTGCCACTAGAGCTCAGGGGAAGGGTGACAGTTGGAGTCTGAGGGTTGACTGGTTCAGCTATACAAAGCAGGAGAATAAAAGGCCCTGAATCAATGTCTTTTCTCATCCCCATTACAACTTCAGGGAAGAAGGTTTTATTTGGCTCATGGTTTCCAGGAACAGAGTCCGTAATGGTTAGGAAGGTACATTCCCTGGCAGTTCAGTCTGTGACAGGAAGAGCTTTTGTGCCAGCTTGTTCACATCTGGGCAGATCAAGTGGGGCCAGAAGCAAGCCTGAGACATAACTCTCATCTCCCATCCTAGTTGAAGGGTTAATGCCCTAAAAGCCTCAGGTAACAGCTGACTAGTAACCCCCCCACCCCCCGTGGACTCTTAGAATCCAGGAAGCTTCTCATAGGAAGGCCAACACACCAACCCTTGCTGCTATCTGCCACTTTAAGACTGCAGGAAACTGAATCTTCCATCATCATAGTCCCCTTTTGTGCCCAGTAAAACCCCAAGCTCCCTGTGCCATGTACACAGTCATCACTCCTGCAGAGAGACTAGTGTCCTTCAGATGTTCTGACTGAAGGACAGTTCTGCTTCTGGAGAGACCTGTCTCCTTCCTTTTATCAATCTCTAACACAAGCGACCTACATCCACCAGCCAGACCCTACGTTGAAAAGTTCCACACCTCCAGAAATAGCATTGCCAACAGGACACTTAAGCACATGAGCCTGTGGGAGACATTTCACATTCTAACCACTACAGGCTTCCTTAGGTAAGGTACAGGCACACAGATGCCACAGGAAAACACGGGAGAGTCAATTTCATCAACACTAAAATTATCTCTCTCAAAAAAAGGACACTGGAGAATTTGGTTGAGGTGGCTCATGCCTGTAATCCCAACATTCTGGAGTCTGAGGCAGGAGGATTGCCACAAAATTGAGTTCAGCTTTTCTGAGTTCCTGCCTCCAAAAAATGATGCCATAATCAAAAGACAGACAGAGTCAAAAGCCACCCTGCAGCACTTCTGTTGGGTAAAGTCTACACCTGGATAAGGTCTTGAGCCTGAGGAACGGAAGAGATGGGAACATGCTTGCATGAGGACCAGAGCGTCCACATAAAAGGCCAGGCACGGCTGTGCACAGCTGTAAGCACAGCACTGCAGGGATCATAGACAGGATAATTGCTGGGGCTTGCTAGCTGCCAGCCTAACTCCATGGTAAGAGACCCTGCCTCAGAAGGCTATGTGAGGGAAAGAGCAGGACCCCTGACTCTACCCATGTACATATGTGCCCAAGCACCACACACTGTGGCATGGCAGGCTCTTCCTGGGGAGACACACATAGAAAGAGAATCTATGACATGACAATGTAATGATTAAGCCAAATTCCAATGAGGTGAACTGAGTTTTTACTGGGGTTCTAGTGGAAGTGCCGTGAGGGGTTACTAACAGGAGAAGGAAGGACTCACAAAAGCTCTCCCCAACCCCATGAGCACCTCACAAAAGTTGCAATCCTGGAGATAGCTCTCTGCACAATTTACATATCTAAGGATCTGCTCACAGCTGCTTGGCTGGTCAGAATCTCCTCTCCCTGCAATCGTTTGCCCCTTCTATAAAGCTGAGAAGAAGTCTGAAGAACAGAAGTTCAAGTATGAGAATAGCTTGGGTTCCTTGAGACTTTGTCTCAAAAAATAAGAAAAGAAAAGAAAGAAAAAGAAGTGTAAGCATAAATTACATGTTCAAATGTGAATACATGAAGTATACAAACACTAGTCAAGTGTACATACTAAACATACCATTACTGTTTCTTGTATTGTTAACAAGGCAGGGATTCATTTTCCACAGACATTAAAGGGAGAGAGAGACCCACAGGAAAACTACAAGCTGGCTACATAGCCACAAGAACAAAGAACCCAACTGAATGACTGGTGACTCCAGCCAGGGCCAGTGGCCAAGAGATCACCCCGGGTCAATGACCAGTAGATCAGCCAGGGCCAGTGGCTAATGGAGTGAATTGGAGATGAGCAGAGTGGGGCTTAAACACACCACCACCCTATCCAGGCAGGCAACACACAGCACCTGTGGTTCCCTCCTCAGACAGGCCAGAAGGGCATGCCCAGAACGTGCGTGGCCCCTGTTGTTCAGCTCACAGTATGTCCAGATAGTCAACCAATCTTTAAAAAGTTGCCTCAGATTTTGTCTTAAGTCCCATGAAAAGCCCCTAAAAGTCCAGCTTCAGTTTCTCCTCCTCTCAAGTCCCTCCCACTCCTGGAGGTTTCTCTCACTTTTCCATAATTTCTCATTTTTTCTTAATTTTCCTTAACAAAACCTGATTTTGCTTCACTCTCTCCTCATGTGTCCACACCTTTATTCCTTAATGAAGTGGTATAACTAACTCACTGGCCACTGTCTCAGTGTGGCTTTTGGTGGCCATTGAGAGTCTAGCACTGTAATTTCTGGGTCAAGTCAATCTGGGTCAACAGAAGCCCCCTCACTCTGAAAGACCTGCAGCACCAAAGACAGATCCAGAGACCCGAGCATGTGAGGAGAGCAGTCTACCACAGAAGCCAACCCTTTTCACTTCTTAGTTAGAAACTAGGTCTCTTGGAGTCCCCCAGGTTGGCCAGGACACACTCAGAGCTCAGGTAGACTTGTGACTTCCCCATCCCAGTCTCCTAAGCAGGTACAATTGGCTCCCCCAGACATACATGTATGGAGATTTATATATGTAATGAATGTATATATGTATGTGTGTATGTATGTTTGTATGTATGTATGCATGTATGTATGCATGTATACACAACTGACAGTAACCACATGAGATAGAAAAAAAAAAAAACAGCTTCTTTTTTTCTGCTTTTACACACATTCTAGACACCAAAATAGATACAAACTTTCCCACAAACCCAGGTTTTCTCCATTAGTCACTACACTTTAATTCCAATACTCTATACCTAGAGTATTGGATCTATACCTAGAGTCAGATCTCACAAGCAACTGCAGAAATCTGCCCCACCTCAAACATGAGTTTAAAGAATAAGTCATCCCAGCTTCTCCCAAACTTGACTAAAACTGGAGTTTCCCATGATCCCATTTTTGAATTTAGTTAGCTAGACTGGCTCACCAAATCAGGGAGACACAAGCACTGGCTAATTAGCGAGGGGGGGCGGGGCTGGTACTGGATACAGTGAGCAGCTAGGTGGGAAGCTACGTAGGGTATCTTAGTTATTTTCTATTGCTGTTACAAGACAGCATGATCAAGACAAAACCTGAAAGGCCATACTTAATTTAGGTTTCAAAGGGCTACAGTCTATGATGCCAGAGCAGAGGAAGATAGCAGGAGCAGCTGGAGCTCACAACCTCATCTGCCAGTAGGAAGCAGAGAGAGGGGAGGGGCCGAGTCTTTTGAAACCTCAAAGCCCAACCCCAGTGACACCTCCTTCAACAAGCCCCACCTCCTAATTATTCCCAAACAGTTCAAATCATCACATAGGGCGAGGTCCCTTGACGTCCCAGCACATGATAGAAATCTGCATGTAGCTGGGGGCACGCCACCCTTCTATAATATGAACATATTATTCCACCTAAGGCTCTCTGGACCTTAGTCCTGGGGGTTTTGTGGCAGCTCTATAAGATAGGTGTGAAGGGCTAGAGTGGAGAGTGGGGTGAAGGGTTCAAACCTTTAATCACACATTGGCTCATATGTTTGAATACTTGGTCCCCACTTAGTGGAACTATTTGGGAAAGATTAGGAAGTATGTCACCAGGGGATGGCTTTGATATTTCAAAAGTCCACATCATCTCTCTCTCTCTCTCTCTTTCTCTCTCTCTCTCTCCCTCCCTCTCTCCCTCCCTCCCTCACTTACTCCTTCCCCCTCCTCTCTCTCTCCCTGCAACTTTTAGATTAGATGTGAGCCCTCAGCAACTTCTCCAGCACCAGGCCTGTCTGCTGCCAAGATTCCTACCATGGAGATAATGAACTCCCCCTTTGAAACTGTAAGCAAGGACCCAACAAAGTGCTTTCTTTTATAAGTTGTTTAGCCATGGTGTACTTCACAGCAAGAGAGCAGTAACTAAGACAATAGTACCAGTGCAGCCCCAATCAGGAGTCCACAAATGGTCACCTTATCAGAACAAAGATGGCTTTTACCACTCAGGAAATTCCAAGAGGGTCTGAGTTCTATGCCTGGAACTGGGTCAGAGGCCTAATACCAGAACCAAAGATTCTCCTAGTACTTCTGTTGCTTGAGAATGTACAAGGATTTTAGGAGCTCTCTGCCAGAAACTGAGGTGAACAGTAACACAGTGACAAAAGCCACACATTTTCCAAGTGCACATAGACTATTTACTCCAATACCATATGTTGGGCTATTTAAAGAAACTTCAAAATATTAGAAGTATTCAGAACCTATCTTCTCACAGCTGTAGAGTCAAGCTAGTCATCAATGATAAATAGACTATCAACTGCTTAGCAGTTAGGCAATAATGACAACTTAGTAGTATGTCTTAGTAAGGTTGTCTTAGTTTGCTTTCTGTTACTGTGATAAATACCACATCTGAAAAGAACTTAGGAGAAGAGAAGGTTTATTTCAGCTTCTACTTCTGGGTCACAGTCTACTATTGCATGACTACAAGAGACAATCCATAGTCTGTATGGTCAAGATATCTTTATTGAGATAAATACCAGCCAAACGAAAGCCAGAGCTTGCCCAGGGAAGCTGAGCAGGGAGGCCAGGGGGAAGGGGCTTCCATGTGCTCTGCAGCCCCTTAAGAGCCCATGCCACATCATCCTGACCTCATCTTGACCACGCCTTGACAGGCATGGTCAGGCACACCTGTAGCCAGCCTCTAACAGGTGTGGCTTACTGTCCCCTACAGTCTACTACTGGAGGAAGCTGGGGTAGGAACTCAAGCAGGAGCTGAAGCAGAAGCCATGGAGCAACACTGCTTACTGGCCCACTCTCTGCTCGTGCTCAGCTGGCTTCCTTATATGGCCCCAAATTAGCTAGCCCACTATGGGCTGAGCCCTCCTGTATCAATCAGTCAAAACAGTCACTCACAGACACAGACACAAGCCAATCTGAAGAGGCCAACTTTCCATTGAGGTTCACTCTTCCTATATGGCTTTAGTTGTGTCAAGTTGACAATAAAAACTAACAAGATGTAAGTTTTCCCCAATCTGCCCCTTGGGCATATGAAAAGGTGCTGAAGTCTTAATAAGTGTGATGGGTCATAATTGTTGGTTTGACTGGATTAACTCCTCTAGGTGTGTCTAGGGGGCATGTCCAGATAATATTGACATGAGATACAGTAACTGAGAGAACCGACCAGCCCTGAATGTGGGCAGTACCATCTACTAGGAAGAGGGAGGCAGCCAGCCAGCTCACATGGGCTCCATTCTTCTTGAGTGCAAGCACCTATTATCGCTATCATCATCCAGGGACATCCACTCCAGATTCTTCAGCCTTTCCACAAAAACTTACGCCAGTAACTCCAGGAATTCCAGGCTTTCATCCTCTAACTGGAGACCTGTCACTAATTGTCCTGTATGCTAGCTCAGTTTATGTTCATGTTGACACAAGCCACAGCCAAAGTCATTTGAGATGAGGGAAGTTAATTTCATAAAATTCTACCACAAGATTGGCCCATGGGCAAGCCTGTGGTGCAGTTTCACAGTTGATACTTATGATGGCTATTCTGGAATTAGCTAAAACTGCAAGGGCCGGGTACACCTGTGAGAGATTGTTCTTGATTGAATTATTGCATGTGGGAAGACTCACCCTAAATCAGGATCTTCCAAGGTGGGAAGATCCGCCTTAAATATGGGTCAGACCCTCTGGTAGAGCATATATGAAGGGCATGGATGAAGAAAGCACTTTTCTTTGCCTGCTTGCCCTTGCTCTTGCTGGAAAGTCCATACCTTCACTGGCATTAGAGTCAACTTCTTTGAGATTCTAACATATACTAAAGACCAGATGAGACATCAGCCTCATGGACTGAACAACTACTGGATTCTTAGACCTTCTGTTGGTAGACAGCCATTGTTGGACTAGCTAGACTACAGCCTGCAAGTCACTCTAATAAAATCCCAAGTGTGTTTGTGTGTGTGTGTGTGTGTGTGTGTGTGTGTGTGTGTGTGTGTGTGTGTGTGTGTGTTATCAGTTCAGTTCTATTCCTCTAGAGAACCCTGACAAATACAGTTATTGATATGGAAGGGCCCACCCAGCCTATTGTGGGCAGTGCTATCCTTGGGTAGGTGATCGCAGGTGCTATAAGAAAGCAAACTTTCTATAAGAGGAGCAAGCCAGTAAGCAGCACTTCTCCATAGCCTCTGCATCAGCCCCTGCCTCCAGCTCCTTGTCTTATTTGTGTTCCTGTCCTGACTTCTTTCACTGATGGACTGTGACATGGAGGCATAAGTGAAATAAATTCTTTCCTCTCCACACTTCTCATGGTCATGGTGTTTCATCACAGCAATAGAAACCCTGACTAAGATATCCTGGCTCTGAGGCTTCCAGTTTCTTGAACTGAGCAACTTCTGAGTTCTCTGCCCTTCTACTGTGGAACTAAGGATGGCCACTGTTTGACTACCCAGCCTCCAATTGCGAAGACGATCCAATAAATCCAGGATCTCTCAAGGTAAGCCATCCATGCTGGAGCAAACATAATATTAACCCATTGCTAGTGGGAGAATTAGTGTAAAACGACTTTGGAAAACTTCTCATCTACTAAAGCTGAGCACCAATTTAACCAGTGACCTAGTGACACCTTTTCAAGGCATGAGCATCTGTTTCCCAAGAGACACATACAAGGCTGTTATTACTGGCTCAACTAATGGGGGCAAAAACCTGGAGAGTGCCATTGCTCAGGAGCAGGAGGGTGGAGAGATAATAGTGTTGGAGTCACACACTATGGAACACTGCACTGCAGTGAGACCAAATGAACTCCTGCTGTACAACATTGTTGATGAAGTTCACAATCCAATGCTCATTTAGTCAAGAACCAAGGGAGATGAGGGTGGCTTTTCTAGACTGAAGAGACATTCTAGCCAAATGCAGCAAGTATGCATGATTGAATTCCAGATTTCTTTTTAAAATCTAAAGGCTACATTTCCAGGATGAGTGGCAGCAGCTGGAGTACATGGGTTGCATGTTAAGAGTTACTGAATTAACATCAATGTTCTCAGGTTACAATGAGGAGGCTGTGTGGGAGGATGCCCTGGAAGCTTCAGGCTGAAGGTCTTAGGTACTTGTCTCTTGCTTTTTTGAGGGTTTTGATGAAGAGGAACTGTGTGTAGTTAAAGAAAAAAAAAAAAAACAAAAAACGGAAGCATGTGGTGCAGGGTTAAAGATCAGCACCAGCCTGGAGAGATGGCTCAGCAGTTAAGAGCATGCATTGCTTTTACAGAGAAAATGGGGTTCATTCCCAGGGCCCACACTGTGGCTCATAACCATCTGCAACCACAGTCCAGGGGATCTAATATCCTCTTCTGACCTTCGAGGACACTAGGCACACATATATACAGTGTACATATATACATACATACCTGCAGACAAAACACTCACACACATAAAATAAAAAATCTAAAATAAAGAAAAAAGATCAATAATGTAGATGAGGAGGTATATAGTGTTCACCCATCATTCTTCCAATGTGTCTAGAAACTTAATTTTTTTTTTCATGAGGATAATCAAAGGTAAGGACAGGAACCAAAAGGAAAAATATAAAGCATCACACTTATAGAAAATTATAAAATAAAACTGAGAGACAAAGGAATGGAAACCCTAAACCTTCACCTTAAAAGAAATGACGTCTGTAGAAAATTTCCCCTGTGTTTTCACTTAATGCTGAGTACTGAAATGGGGAGGGGAGCTGAATGGAAAGAGACAGAATTACCTCTTTTGTAAACATATGATCAGACCTAAGAGAAGTGGGCAGGCTGCTACATACAAGGTCAGTAAACAAAGATAAAATGCATGTCTATACCAAAGCATCTCAAAGGAAGAAAAGTAAATTTAGTCAATTCCATTTAAATATAGCAATACAAATAAATAAGCCAAGAATAAATCTAGCAAAAGATGATGGGAGATTTTGATGTAGCCAAGAGTAAAGTTTTACTGCAAGGCATTAAAGTCCCCAGTAATAGAGAGATAAACTGTGTTCATAGATGGGAAAATCTGAACTCTTACCTATGTCTATTTCTCTCAAATCCACTTATAAATTTAATTTAATTCCAACCAAAATCTCTGAAAGGTTTTTCATTGAATTTGACAGTTGGATTCTAAATCTCGATATGGTCCATGTATGTGGAAGTTAGTGACTCTTGTCTCCTCTGGTAGAAAGACTACATTGTTTAAAGATTACATTGTTTAAAGCAATGTAATCAAGATTTTTGTGCAGCTGAGCAAGGACAGACACATGAGTTAACAGGAAAGAACAGAGTCCAAAACCAGAGGAAAACCTCGCATCCTCAAATGAGTGAGGAGTCTTCACTTCTGTCAGAGGGAGAATTGCAAGCCAATGTGGAAGGGTTTAGCGGACAGACCATGATGTGTTGACAATTGATGTTCCTTGTAGAAAAATGTGATGCACTCACCACCTCCAGCCAAACACAGAAACGGTGTCCTAAGTGGGAAATACAAACTTTTAAACTTTTTGAATGAGCTGGCACGGTGACTCATGGTGGTTCAGTCCCAGGATTCCAGAGGCTAAAGCAGGAGGATTACCACCAACTCAAGGACAGCCTGGGCTACATTGTGAGCTGCAGGCCATGCGATGAATGAATGGTTGAGGAGAGAGTGCTTATGGAAGGTAAACTGCCGGAGCAAAGATGCTCACTGCCTTGTTGGGACAAAACCACAAGAATGACATGATGAGATGCCAGGAAACTGAGTCAGATGTGGGTGTGGCATTCAGACACAGAGCCACCACTTACTGTTTCTTGAGATGCCCACAGGTCACTTCAAAGGTACTATGTGCCCTTGTTGACATGGGAAGGAGAGTGGTTTCTGACACAACTACCTGTTTATCTGTAGATGGAAATTATCTGCTTGCCGTATCGGCCCACAGTGGATGGAGTAGTAGGCTCTGAGACCCTGCTCAGCTCCAGGGACGACTTCTGTGTGATGACCCTTTCTGTGCCATCTCAGGGGAACCCAGTGTTGGCATGAACCTCCTTCTCTTCTGCAGAACATTCTGGCTCCTTTGGTCTTCATGTAGGGCCTGGGGACTTGGCACATGTCACTGCTTGAAAACACTGAGGGTTCAAGAAGAACTGCCCACTTCAGCCCTGGGGTCTTTCCTCCTGTCACCTGGTCATCCATCTCCCCACAAAACTCCTGCTTCTGCCTTTGGTCCTTGCAGTCAGGCAGATACAGAGCCAAGACAGGAGGGCCACTTGCAGAGCCTAAGAACCATTGGGTGAGTGACTGGACTATTGCTCTGCTTCCTTCTCCTACAGATTGTGCTCTGAGATCTGGGAGGGACTCAATGGTGGTCAGATCAGCCCTTGCTCTGGAGGAGTCCCCAGGAGGGTCCTTGTCCTGCTGTAAGCTCCCTCTTATCTTTACAGTGAGTACCACATCCATGGCTGTGGTTCTGAGCAGACCAACCCCACCTCTGCCTCCAGCCAAGCTGAGCCAATCAGGTGTTTTCTCTGAAACTGTATACAAGGCTGTTGTCAAAGAGATCCCTCTTTCTTTAAAACCATACAGTTCACTGTGGGCCTCAGGAGCTGGGAGGAGATGTAGGGAGAAGGAAAGAAAAGACCTCAGTCCCAATGAGTCCTTGAACCTAACAGGCCTTCAGACTAATTCTTCCTGGGTCTCTTTCGGCTGGGTGGCTAAGCTAAGAACTCCTGGTTTCATTAAATTGGATTGGATTGGCTTTCTGCCCCTTGTCTCTTAAAGCAAAATGGAGCTCATTACCCACAAAGTAGCATAAGTCCTATTGTACAGTGGCTGGGTTTGGAGGAACAGCATGGCCTCCCCACTTCCTCCTGATCCTATGGAGATGAATAGAACTGGTCTCTTCTCCAATCTCCAGAAACATCTGCAGACAGCTGTCCTGTGGACTCTGACATCAGCAGTCCCACTGCTTTGTCTAGACCTCTAACTGCCCCCCTTCTCATTCTGATGCCTGGTTCCTGGTTTGCCCCAGGAACCCTGTGGCCATGTCTGTAAGAGACAGTCTTGATTGAGGATTGATGTAGAAGGGCATAGCCACTAAGGGCAGCACCATCCCGAGGCAGGTGAGGAAGATGGCTGCTATGGCCCACCTCCTCATGACTGTCTCTGGCTGCTGGTGTCCAAGATGCCAAAGGACACAGCAATAGGGACTGAGGGCTGCAAGAAATTAGACACAGCAGTGCTTACTCCAGCTGCCCCAGGTAAGAGGTTCTCCATGATATTTACATTCAGTGCCCCTTCTCCTCTGCTTGGTGTGCAGTTACCCTCACTGAGGAGGAATAGAAGGACAGGAAGTTATGGGGACATGGAAAGAAAGGGAAGGTCCTCACTCCCGAGTCTGGCTGAAGTCTCTTCTGTCGAGTGACAAGAACTTCAGAACAGGGGCTGGAGAGATGGCTCAGGGGTTAAGACCTCTGCTCTTCCAGAGGTCCTGAGTTCAATTCCCAGCAACCACATGGTGGCTCACAACCATCCATAATGAGATCTGGTGCCTCTTCTGGTGTGCAGGGATATATGCATGGAGAACACTGTATATGAGAAGAAGGAGGAAGAGATGGAAGAGGAGGAGGAGGAATAGGAAGAGGAAGAGGAAGAGGAGGAGGTGGAGTTCAGAACATCCTGACATTTATTTCTGAGGAAGTCAAGGATCTGGGTGGAGATTCCCAAAGAATCAGGGCACTCTCTTCATGCTGTGGACAGCAATGGAAACAGGACCTCCACTTTACCAGTTGTAGGTGCAAATCTGGTATCTACCATGGCCAGGCTCCGACCTGGAGGTGTGAGCTATAGCCTTAGACCCCCTTATAACCATTTGCAGGCCAAAATGTGAACTGTTAAAGCCCAGCTCATGTCCCTGTGAGTTCTTTGTCAGTATCTTAGACACTGGAAACTCTATCCCTCTTTAACAGGAGGCAGAATCTGAGGCTCCGACCAGGTTTGTCTAAGGGCCAATGAGTTTGCTCAGTGCGTGAATGGGACTTGTCTCCAAGCCTGACAACTTGGGTTCAATCCACAGGACCCACAGGGCAGAAAGAGAACCAACTCCCAAAAGCTGTCCTCTGATTTCCACACATATGCCCCAGCACACGTATGCATACACACACCCAGATAAATTACCATTAAAAGGGGAAAGGAAGGAAAGAAGGAGGGAGGGGGGAAAGAAAGAAGAAAGGAACAAAGTGGAGAGGGAGGGAGGGAGGAAAGGAAGGAAGGAAGGAAGGAAGAAAGAAAGAAAGAAAGAAAGAAAGAAAGAAAGAAAGAAAGAAAGAAAGACAAGGCTTGCCCAAAGCATTTCTGACTCCCTGCTGCCTGGATCTTCTGTATTGTGCCTCCAGGGACAGAGAACACAGGAAGTGAAGAGGATTCAGGCCACCAGACTGAGCTCTAATTTCTGGGCTCTCTCTGTCTTAGCTATCCTTGTCTGGTGGTCTTTTTTTTTTAATCTTAGCTCCTCAGGAAGACATGGAACAGCAGGGTGTGGTGGTGCACACCTGTGATCCTAGCTGAGGCAGGAGGCCTGAGAGTTCAAGACCAGCCCGGACTTCATAGTGAGGTCCAGGAGAGTGGGAAAGAGAGGGCCAGTCATGGGAGCACTGACTCAGGCCTAGTTATGTTTATGGAGGGATGGAGATGATAAGACATGCATCTTCCCCTCAGGGTGCCTGTCACCTGGATGGTTAAAGCACTAGGAGTCTTTAAACTAGCATTCTTTGAAGTAGCTGCTAGCGTCCTACTTGTTGGGAAAGAATGAGATAGGCTGGCTGCCATGGAGGCCCTGGAGGCCAAGGTGTAAGGAGCACATGTGCAGACAGAAAGTATGGGTGTATGGGGTCACCTCAGCCAGGCCTGATCAGTGGAGGTGACTATTGCTGTAGGTGGTCCCTGATGTCCCCTTGCTCTCAGACAGATCCCTTGGAAGTTTGTGTGGGGCAAGAAAGAGAGTGGTGCATTTCCAAGGCCATATATATCAGGCCCCTGAGCCCACAGGCTCCTAGCATGGACTCTCAATATTTTCTGGGTCACAGTGCTGCTGTTGTGGTCACTGCTCAGTGGAGAAGCTAGGCCAGGAGGCCCTGAGATAGGGCAGGCCAGAGTAACCACCAAGGCAAAAGATAGGGAGAGACTTTGATGTTTGAACAGCCCCCGGGCTTTGGGAATGAAAACTGGGACCAGCAGTGTTTATAGGCTGCTGCAAATGGGTCATTTATAGCTAGGGGTACAGCCAGGAAATTGGGGTTTTATGGCCCACTAAACCGCAATAATAATTAAACTCAGTTGGAGACTTCATGGTCCGCCATGGGTGCAAAGAACTAAACAAACAAAGTTAGAAAGCCACCCGCCCTGTTTGCAGCCCTCCCAGAGAAGCCCAAACTCTGCCAAGCCTTCCTCCTGTGGCAGGGGAGGAGGAGTGGCTCAGCTTAGTTTACTTCCCTTAGTTTTGTTTAACAAAGGCTTAGTGACAGTTTTTCTCATAAAGGGAGAGGGGCAGACAGACAGACAGACAGAGTCTCCCTTCCAAATAGATTAAACAAAAGATGGGCCACAACAATGTTACTTGTGTGAGTGTCACAGAGGCTGTGGTTTCTTGGGTAATAGCCTTCACTGACTCCTTTGAATTGCCCTTGAAGCAGGCACCCCCTTCATTCTCGGGAGAGTAAAGGGAGAGAATACACGTCTGGTGGTCCCATTTGTTGGGGTTGCAGTAGCTGCTGAAGTGGGCTTGCCCTGCAGCCTGACACTTTAGAGCCTTCTAAGGAAAAGCCTGTCGCTGTCCTTGGTAAGTCATATGTAACAATTAGTAAACTATGTGTACTGCTGTGTTACTCAGGTATCTCAGAAAGACACAGAGAACAGGATAGATTATATATATATATATATATATATATATATATATATATATATATGCATGCATACATATATACATAAATATGCATATACATTGATACATAGAGAGGTGATAGGCAGGTAGATAGACAGGCAGATAGATGATAGGCCCATACTTATACAGATATATTCACAGATAGATACATAGAAAATAGGTAGGTAGACAGACAGGTGATAGGCACATAGATACATAGATAATAGATATATAGATCATGGACAGATGATAGATGGATAGATAGTTAATAGATGAGAGATAAATATATAGATCTAGTCAGACAAATGACAGATATACAGATAGGTAGACAGATAGATGACAGATACATAGATAGGTAGGAAGGCCAACAGACAGGACAGGGGGTCAACAGGGGAATTGACTCCTATGATTATGATTATAGGGGCTGAGAAGTCCCACAGTAAGCCAATATGTAAATTGGAACACCAGGGGAATAAGTAGGATGTTCAGTGCAAACTCAAAAGCCTCAGAATGAGGGAAGCTGTTGGTGTGGATCTGTCTGAGGCCAAAGCCTGAGAGATTGGGAGGGCACCTGGTGTTAATACCGGGAGTCCCAAGGGCTGGAGAACCTGGAGTCCCAAAGGCTAAAGAACCTGGAGTCCCAAAGGCTGAAGAACCTAGAATCCCAAGGCTGGAGAACCTGGAGTCCCGAAGGCTGGAGAACCTGGAGTCCCAAAGGCTGAAGAACCTAGAATCCCAAGGCTGGAGAACCTGGAGTCCCACAGGCTGGAGAACCTGGAGTCTCAAAGTAGGGAAGGGAGATTCTAGGATGAAGGAGAAGGAGGAAGACAAGAGAAGAGGAGGAGGGAGGGAGAAGAGGAGAGAGGGAGGAGAGCATGAGGGATTCCTTCCTTAAGCTTTGATGCTCCTTCTGGGCCCTCACTTGATTGGATGGCATCCACCGGGGGAAGGCAGCTTGTCCCCAGTGAGTCAACTGACTTACAGGTAATCCTCACCAGGAAATACCTTGCCTTAGACTGTCTGTGCTGTTGTGGCAAAGCACCTGAGATGGAGTAACTTTTGAAGAACAGGAATTTACTTCTCCCAATTCTGGATGCTGGAAATCTAGCTAGCACCTGGTCAGGGAGTCTCTTTATTTCCAGGATGGCACCTTGGGTACTGGATCTTCCCCAGGGGAGGAATTCTCCAACCCGACATGGACATAGAATGAATCTATTCTTTCTGCCCTTGGTGTAACACAATCCACCCATTTATGAAGTTCTTCCCAGCCTCCCAAAGGGCCCTGAGCACCTCACTGTCACATGGGGATTCGTGTTTTGAGCACACAGATTCTGAGGGCATTTTCAGACCGCACCAAACAAAGCTTTACCAACTAATTGGATAGCTCTCAATCCAGTCAAGCTAGCCCTAAAATTAAGTACCACTCTAGTTAGCATCATAAAAAGAAAAGTGAGGAGGGAAATGTAATATAAAAGAACGTAAAAGAGTAAAAGATGAACAAATAGTAAAACTGAGTTTAAGGAAAGTGGTAGGCAGGCACTAGTTTTCAATACCTCTGAAAGTTTTGAGTCACTACAATCAAGAAATCCGGTTGTTTGGAGATAATACCCTAAGCACTCAAATGGTAAAAATATGGCTGTGAAAATAAAAATTAAGCTGATAGTCTGATAAAGGAAATTGCTCAGAAAGTAGGAAAAGAAAAGAAAAGAGGCAGGAAGAGTTAGTCCAAGAGGCACATCGGATCAGTATTAGTCCAAGAGGCACATTGGATCTGTACGAATTCCAGGAGAAGCTGTGAGGTGGTAGCACATGCCTCTAATCCCAGCACACAGGAAGCAGAGGCAGGACAGCCTGATCTACAGAGTGAGTTCGAGGACAGCCAGAGCTCCACAGATAAACCCTATCTTGAAAAACCAAACCAAAACAAAACCAGAAACAAAAGACAAACAAGCAAACAACAACAACAACAACAAAAAAAAAATTGCTGAGGAAGCACTGGGGGCAGGGAGTGAACTAACATATTCATCCCCCAAGGCAAGAAGACACAAGAGTTCAAACCCAGCCCAACAAATAGAAGACACCACACAGTGGGGTGACACATCCAGGGCTCAGTGATGAAGATCAGATTCTGAAAACTTTCAAAAAAAAAAAAACAAGCAAAAAATGTCACCACCAAATGAACAATCCCACTGGCACCTGAAATACTGAACACTGCAGGGACAGGTTAGAATAAAGTTTATAGAATTATGAAGGGAAAATCGCCTTCAGACTCCATTCTGTGGCCAAGTTGTTAACAGAGTTTAACAGAATCTTAAGATGAGGGAGGGGGAAAGATACGTTTTCAGCTTTACCAGGAATTGGGCAATTTCTTTCTCACACACCTTTTCTGAGGAAGTTACTTAAGGATGTATTCCAATAATAAAGGAAATAAACCAAAAAACCAAACCAAAACAAACCAGGGGTGGGGGGTGACACACAATCTACGAGAGTGGCTGGGGAGGCCCAAGGGCTGGGAAGCAGTCAGCCCAGCTACAAAGGAAATAGAAGACAGTAAGTGTGTGTCCCCAGGTCAGGGGTGTACAGCAGGTAGTCATTCCTCTCTCAGAGACATCACATAGCATGTCAGTTTGGGGAGTCATAACAAAGAGAAAAGGAGTTGCTACTGACTCTAGTTGGTAAAGAGTAGAGAGTCTACTAACTATTCCCCTGAGCACAGGAAACCTCTCTATACCAACAGCATTGTCCAGCACAAAATAACAAGCACAGGCAAGAACACAAGCCCCGTGAGGATCCACTCTCTTTTCTTAAATTTGTGTGTGTGTGTGTGTGTGTGTGTGTGTGTCTGTGTGTGTGTGTGTGTGTGTGTAAATCCACAGGTTGTGTCAGGTGTCTTTCTCTATTGAGCCCCACCTTGTTTCCTGGGACAGGATCTCTCATTGAACCTGGAGCTCATTGATTGGCTAGGTGGCTGGCCAGTGAGCTTCAGGGATTCATCTGCCTCTCTGCCCTGCAGTGATAGAGTTGCAGGGGTACACCTCTGTGCCTGAATTTTACATCTGAACTCAGGTCCTCATGCTTGTGAAGCAAGCACTTTATATACTAAGCCAACTCCAGAGCCTCCACTGGCTCTTTTGTTTACTGATGTATCCCCATACTGCAGTATATCCTTACTGAGTGAGTGTGGGGCTCACATGACTGACAATCTAGATTGGTAAAGGCATAAATGTCTAAGAAGCTGGGTCAGTATGAATTCTGTCACCAAATATTGGAGGAGGGGGGTCCCAAGACTGGGTGGTGCAGTGTGGGTTCTGAGGGCTGGATTGCAGGCTCGCATTGTCTGCAGCAGGCAAATGATTCTGAGGAAGCCATCATAAAGCACTTAGCAGCTACTAGGGTGGAGACTTCCCCAGTGTCTGCTGGAGCAGGATTCCCAGGAGGCCATTGGATTCCACATAACATGGACCGCTCATCGGGACAACATGCAGTCCAGTGGAGGGTGCAGATGGGACCAGGGATGCTGACAAAGCTCAGAGGACAGCTCTCTTGGGAGAAGGTGTCTGTGCACTCCAGCAAGCATCCCTGTGCCCCCATCTGTAAAATGAGGGTGCACACCACCACCGGGGGCTTCATACATACTTCAGCGCGGCTTTGGTGCTTCCCAGAGGCGCGTGGGAAGTGATGCTTGGAGATGCCGAGAATCCCGGTGATTCTGCTCTCATCCTCCCCCAAAGCAGATTGTCCTTTGCTTCCTACTTGATTGAAACCCCGCCTGTATTCCGAGAGGATCCGGTTCACATTCAACAATAATGTTTTGAATGACAGCAATCATTCCAAGTCTAGTGCCCACCGCTTGCCAGGTGTTAAGCGTAATCTCCATTCCCATTACATGGTCTCATTCCCACCATTTTCATACACTGAGCCGAGCTTTTAAGACAGTGTTTGTCCAGTGCTTCCCAGCTGGCTTCCCTGTGGGACTCAGGTTCACTTGGGAGGACTGAGACCACTTTCTTCCAGCCTGCTTGACCACTGGCCAGGCTGTGACACAAGCCAGAGAGACAAGGGGCTCTAGCCAAGGCTCCTCCTGGCCAGTCAAGCCCCATAGAGGCTTGGCAGTGTTGGAGGTTCACAGACACCCCCAAGCAGCAGAGATAACTTGCAAAGGGTTGTGCATAGAGGCAAGTAGAACTTGGGAGCTTGAATGAAAGCCTGGCAGGGCTGCGAGGCAGGGACAGGGGCTCTTGGCACCAATTGGTGTCATAATAGAGAGCTTCAGTATGCCTGGCTCTATTCTGGGACCAAGAATTCACCAATGAGCAACACAGACCCCTGTTAATCCCCTGCATTCCAAGGGCCTTATTTCCCCGAGATACTTAGCAAGATAGATGAATAAGCAGCATTCTGTGGAAGGTTAAATAGTGCAGGTGCTAGGGCTTGGAAAAGTAAATCAGGGAAGAGGAACAGGAGGTGATGGAGCAAGGCGCAGAGAGTTGGTGATTTCAGCTGTACCAGGTCCCAAAGAAGGCTGTGTAGAAAAGACAAGGTTTGCTGCAGACCCAGGGAGGGCACAATTCTGAATGTGGCCTCTAGAGGGCAGCATGTCCTCATTCAAAGAACAACGTCCATCTAAAATTGTTCCTAAAGTAGGGGCAATACCAGAAGAGCCACTGGGGTGAATGAATATTGTTCTCTGATCTGATCTGGATTCCTGTAGGGTATCCACACTATAGGAACCCGCTATGACATGCTTAGGACTGCACACTGTGTGCGTCACACGCCAAAAATAGGTCACAATGGCATCCACCCTAAACTTTTATTTTAATCTAAACCATAGCTGCATTGTTTTGCCTCCATCCCCATTGGGAAGAGCTGTCATTCCCCTCAGATTTTATGTAATAGATTAGTAGATACAGGAAGCTCAGAGTGTACCTGACAGGTAGGAAGCACTCAATGACTGTTAGCCCCGCCTCTGGCGCAAACCCACGGAGCCTTCTTTGTGATTCCTGGTGGGTCTGGTCTTTACACTAAAGGGAGAACCTGGAGATTTGTCTGGAGTCTGATGGCAGAATCCTAGAATTCTGGAATTTTTCCCCAGCCTGGTAAAGATTTAGTACTTTTATTATTTTATTATGTGTGTTTGGTGTGTGCACATAAGTGTGGGTGCCCAAAGAGGCCAAAGGTATCAGGAGGCTCCAGACCTGGAGTTACAGGCAATTGGGAACCGCCTGGGATGGGTGCTGGGAACTGAACTGAGCCTCTGGAAGAGCAATAAGCACTCGTAGCTGTTGGGCCATGTCTCCTACCCCTTTTTCACTAGCAATTCTAAAGGCACCAATTACCAAGTGGATCTGGGCAAAGCAAACATCTCGGTTCCATAAATCAAACTCTCTCTGGACTTCTAGTTCAATGGCTGGCTTCTTAATTAATTAAGGTATACGGTTCACTAATGAGATCTATAGATATAAAAGGGGTTGAATATAAAAACAGCTGTCCCTAAGTAGGTGGACAGTGGGTTAGGGCAGTTAGAGCACAGGCTGTGGGCCATGAGCATCATTGGATCAGGATGAGGATGTCAGGTACCAGCTGCTCCAGAAGCCATGGTGAGCAGGGACTAATCTACAAAGCTGGTCCAGTGGAGGTTAGTTCAGAGAAGTGATGCTGTCCACTTTCTGAATGTTGAGATCCGAAAGACTAGTTCTTGTGCATTTGTTTGTTAGGCTGCCCTGGTCAGTAAAAAAATAATCAAAGGCATTGATCATGAAACATAAACAGGGTATTAGGTGGGGAGAGGTGGCTCAGAGGTTACAAGCACTGGCTTCTCTTGTGAAGGACCCAAATTTGGTTCCCAGCACCCACACAGTGGCTCTTGACTACCTGTCACTCCTGTTTCAGGGAATCTGGTGCCCTCTTCTGAGCTCCACAGGGACCAGGCGCAAACACAGCAAACAGACACACAAGGCAAAAACATTTATAAAACATAAGGTACAAAATTAAAAAGAGAGAGAGACAGAGAGAGTATTACCTATTTCACCATGAACCCAAGACAGATACAATATCATCTCTTTGCATCAGTTAGTTCTTGATATGTGACAAACACTCCAAAGCTTACTGGCTGAAAACAACTCAGTGCTTAAGGGGCTTAACAGTTCTGTGGGTGGCATTCAGTTGGGCTCAGTGGCATGGTTTTCAGCCCCTGCTCTTGGCTCAGTCATGTGTCTGAAGTAAGTAACAGTCATTTGGACAACTTGGCTTCAGGAGCGGGCCTGCTGTAGGTTGTGGTCATAGGGATAGGACATAGGAATAAGAAGCTCACTTGAGCTTTCATTGTCCTTTGAGATCCACTTGGCAGTATGCAATAAGGGACTGTGGAAGGCTCCCAGGGTGCCTTGAGAACTACATTTAAGTTAATAAGATATTAAAGATGAAAACGAAATTAATAAAAAAAATTCTAGAGTCTGTTCCAGAACTGAACTCTGAGTAGTCTAATTCTTGTCAACGCCTTCCTCTCATCTAGTCTCTCCTGACCATACCTCTTCCCTCTTTGTCTTCAACAGAATGAAACTCCGAGTCAAAGGAGAAGATGCTGGAGGTTGGCTCTAGGATAAACTTTGCACTTAGAGATATCTCCCTCTCTGCTGTGTGACTATGGAGTAGGGAAAGTTGCCTCCCTGAGCCTCCGTGGCAGGCTTCCCTGTGAATCTTCTTGATCAGCCTTTATTTCATCCCAGAGTGGTGAGACTCTCCACTCCACCTTCCCAAGACATCACTGTTTAATTGATATCATGCCATGTGTGTTCATGATTGCTGTTTGCATGATGATTTTTATGGGTCCCTTTTGTATCTAAGACATTGTGAGACAAAACTCATTCTGCCTCTAAAATTAACTGATAACTGAGCAGCAATATCTGTGGACACTTCATCTCACATTTTTAATTTATTGTGCACTAGAGTTTGTTACGATAAATCTTTCCACCAAAAGCCACTGAGCCCCACTGCCACGTGTGAGCTTTACACTAGCCACCTGCCCGAGTTAGGCCCAAATAAATACACAGAAACTTGTATTAGGTACAATGCTTCTTAGCCAATGACTAGGATTCTCATCTGTTAGCTCAGTCTCAATTATCATAAATCTATATTTTATAAGACTTATCTTATCGGACGCCTTATTGGTGTCCCTCCTTGTCGGTGGCTCACATCGTGCTGCTGGAGCAGGAGTGGAGGGGAAAAGAGGCCCTTCCTGTTTCATCTTCGCTTAAATATGAGTCTCCTTGCTATGTCACTTCCTGCCTGGATCATCACTTCTCTACTACATTTCCCAGAATCCTCTTTGACTCCTAGTCCCGTCTACTTGCTGTCTCATTGGCCAAACAGTATTTTATTTAACAATCAATAAGATAAACATATACAGAAGTACTTCCCCCATCAAGAGTTTGTTGCCAGAGGTTTCTTGTCCCACCAGGTCCCACCCCTTCAGCCTGGGACTTATTGGCTAGCTCTTAATTGTTAACCCATTTCTATAAATATATGTATTTCTACATGGCCTTATCTTACCAAAGAATGCCTGGTGTGTCCTATCCTCCTGGTCTCTACATGGTATCCTCTCACAGTCTCTCTCTCTGCCTATCTTTTCCAGAATTCTCCTCATCTCCTAGTCCTGCCTATCTTCCTGTCTCTACTGGCCAAACAGTGTTTTATTCATCCACCAATAAGGAAACATATACAGGAGAGCATCCACCATCAAGAGTTACTGTTCTTTGCATGCCTAATTTAATGTGTGTGTACATGTGTGAGTTCGTGTATATATGTACATGTGTGCATTCGTGTGTATGCTTGTATGTGTGCATGGGTGTATTTCCATGCGTATGTGTACATGTGTGCATGTGTGTGTGCATTCATGCATCTGGACATCTGTGTGTGCAGACGTGTAGGTGAATATAAACATTTTGAGGATAATTCTTACTTCTAACCTTCTTTGGAAAACAGTGTTGTCTGAGTCCTTATTTTGCTCAAGTCTAAGTAAGATACAACTCCAAAAGTTTAGGACTGATTTGTCTTAAAGGTCATTATAAAACTAAACTGTTACCCCTGCTTTGCCTGCTTGGGACTTAGAGATTAAAAGAAAAGTCACAAGTACAAATAATACTAATATCTTATATTACATCCTAAATATAATTTAGAGTCACTCTTCCACAGTGCATTTGAGACAGTAACTCATCTCTGAGCCTTCAGCTTTGAAGAGGAATAAAATGGCTTAAATAGATTCCCATTAAGTGATTAAACTGATGACCCAAATAAAAAGGAAATGAAAAGCAGGGTGGAGACAGAAATGTCCGACCCTGACCCCAGCCCTTTAGTTGCCTTCTGTCCTAAACAAGAAGCGAATGCTTTAGCAACAGCAGCTCCTAAATGCCCATTATACCAAGACTCCATCATAAAAAGAGTTACCTGTGCTAAGACAACACAGAAATGTGCCATGTTTTATAACTGTTAGACAGTGAATGCGCAATGTCCATGTTTTCTGTGTTTTAGACACAGCTTTCTTGGGTTTCACTGTAACTATAATTATTTTTAGGAATGAAACATTTCCTAAAATTTATAAGGAAAAGAAATGTGAAGGAATGAGCCTTCAAGCGAGAAAAGGAAATATAAAAGTTAAAAATTATTTTGCTAAAAAGAAATAGTAAGTGACGTTATGTCAGTCATCTGAATTCTTCTCTAATGTGAGTTTCTATTTACTTTCCCAAACTGAAATCTGATGTAATACCAAAACAATAGTACAAATGAAATTGTAGTCAGAAATAGGAGTTACAGTAACTTACACATTGGAGAATAATCATTCCAAAACTAAGCACTTCTCATAAAGCTATCTCTACCATCAAACTTTAAATTTTAGAAAAACTAAAATTAAAAGATAAAAATTATTTTGAATAATCTAAACATTAAATAATTTTTTATAAAGTACAAGGAGCTGTAGACACAGAAAAACATGAACAATGTATTGTAAAAGATGGTTTTTAGTTGGCTAAAATTTCCCTCATCTTCTGCCTTTATATTCTTAGCTCATACTGTGTTCTTGATTGTTTTGTCTGTATGTATAATACTCCTATTATGAGTATAGTCACTTGTAAATATTATGTCAGTCAGGAGGGGAGGGGAAGGGAGGAGAGGGGAAGGAAAGACTAGATCTGAGTCATAATAGCTGTTAAAATTTGATATGGTCTAGGGATTTCTTTAATGACCTCTCTCTCTCTCTCTCTCTCTCTCTCTCTCTCTCTCTCTCTCTCTCTCTCTCTCTGTCACTCCAGCTTCATCTTTACTTTCTAGTGACACAAGACAAAAAAAAAAAAAGGTGTTTGGCCTCTATACAAAAGACAAGACACTTGGTCAGCTGGGGCGCTGTGAACTGAAGTTCCCAGAAAACAGAAACAAAATACAAACCAAAGGAAACCATCAAACCAGCATTACAGCATCTGCAAAGCAGATTGCCTGACTAGAACTGTGGCTGTTGAGACCTGGGACGTTGCTGGCTCAGAGACAATTATCTTGAGCTATCTTCATCTTTTTTATCAGTCATATTTGCTGCGCATTACTTTGCCTGATCTGGCATCCTGGTGACTATATGGCAAAAATCCTTTGGGACAGACTAACAAACCACTTGCTTCTGCTAACAACCCAAAAGCAAGCACACCTTCAGATAGTATCTGAGGTCCATTCCAAAAAGTTCTCTGCCATGATCAAAAGAACTGGAGGAAAGCTCTGTTCTAGCATATGGTTTCAGAGGGTTAGAGTCCATATGCAAGGGAAGACATAGTGTGGACTGGCATGGTTGCAAAGGAAGGAAGCTGGACCGTCACATTTCATCTGCTCACAGGAAGCAAAGGGATCAGAACAGGAAGTAGGGCAAAGCCAGCACAGTGACACACTTCCTCCAATAAGGTACCGCCATCTGGGGACTAAGTGTTCTGATACTTGAGTCCCTGGAGGACATTTCCACCCAAACCAACGTGCCTGCTTTGCTAAAACCCACAAAGCTGCTGCTACCACCAAGGTTCTCAAAGTGTCTTGACTTGTGACTTTATTTTCTTCTGTTAGCATAAAAAGAAATCATGAAATAGTTACTGCATTTTGAGGGCAACCTGAATCCATGTTCCTGGGCCTTGGTCACTCATATTTGGCTCTCTACACTGATGTATGTTTTATCACAGGCATGCTGTGGTCAATGACAGGCAGCACATTCTGTGTTGGGCCCATGAGATGACAATGGGCTGACCTGGTATTGCTGTGAGGAATTTCCCACTTGTCTATGCCCACGCTTGTGAGAACAGTCATGCTACATAGCCAGTTATAGAAAAGCACAGTGCATACAGTTGCATACAGAGCACAATGCTTGGCCATGACCAGAAACCACTGTTACTGTTTATGTACTTACTGCACTTACTCTGGTATTTTCTGATGCACTTCTTAAAAATTATTATAGTGAAAGAATATTTGCATTATGCTGGTTGCATCCTCGCGGTCCGTGGTTATGGTGTCCCTTAATTGCATACAGGAACCATAGGGTTCAGCTGACCTGTATGCTCTGGTTTTGTGTAAGTGTGTGCATTCTATGATGGGATTGTGGCCTGAAGAATTCTCAGAAGATACCCCATGGTGAGCAGCAATGTGACTGTATTTGAAATTTTTTTATCAGAATGAAAGTATTTCAGGATCTTAGAGACTAAGCGTGATTCCTCCCACTATTTAGACATCCAAGCAGCCATCAAAATAACAATGATGATATTTCATCCAGAGGCTGGGGGATAGCCTCCTTAGAAAGCCTCCTTCTGCTCGAGATGCTCCCTCAGAATCTTGCCCTTGTCTGACCTTGGCAGCCTGGCAGCCCAAACATGCCCAATTATCCACCGGCCTTTCTTTAGACTCTCTCATCCATTCGTCCAGGCTGACTCTGTCAACCGCTTTTATCAGACCACATGATTTCATTTGTCAAAGAAACCCAACCAGGCCTTTTCATTAAAGGCCACTTCCTAGGTATCAGTCATGGGAAGCATAAGTTACCCCTTTGATGGGATGTGTGAGGCTGACTGGTTGATAGTAAAGGCATCCCTGCATCCTGACAACCTCTGGGGTTCAGCTGCTTAGGGCTCCATTCCTGGCTCTGTAGTAGGTTCATTGCATATGAAAGAGATGAGAGGTGGGCTGTTCTTCCTAGGCTGGGGACCACTGGCTGCTAGCATTCCAGTAACCATAGCAACAGTGGACCACATGGCAGGTGTCTGATGTCCATCAGACATTTTCTGGTGTTAAGTGCTCTTCATCCTTCCATCCAGGCCTCCCTTATATTCTATTCTGACTGGTGGCATTAAGAGTCCCCCAGGGGAGCAGCTAAGGCCTGGGAGACCTGCAGCTGGCTGCATTAATTAAGCCTCTTATCTTCCCAGAATGTTTTGCATTGCCAGGCTCAGGAGCCAAGAGAACCTCCAAGGGCAGCTAAATAGAGCACAAGAGGTGGGGTGTGGGGGTTGCAGTTCACAGTTGTGAACAAATAGGGGTTAGTAGAAAAATAATCTTGGTATACAGCAGGCACCTAACTAATAACTGTGGAAAAATCACTGCAATAAAACGGACTTGATATAGAAAGTGGAACTTCCTCCAAGCTGCTAGAAGTCTCTAGAGAGATGATCGTGTGAGTTACTAATTATTGAGTGCCTGCCATGTGCAGTCATGGTGCTGTAGAGCCTCTAAAGACATTCGTTTCTTGAATGAATCTCCAATGCACTGGGGATGACTGAAGAGAAGCATAGGTAAATTAACAGGACCAACCATGAAGCGAAGTGTTCCCATCTAAGTTGCCCCTGGGGTCTATCCATGGATAGTTTTTGAAAGATTATGTATGTTGTGAGAGAATCAGCTGTAGGCTTCAGAAACATCCATTCCGGTAGATGTTGGAAAGAATAGAGAAGGAAGCTTTGCCCAACTACTTTGGGCAAAGAACTGATTCTCTTCTGTACCTATGCCTTAGAAGAACTGGCAATTGGGTCTTCCTTTCTCTTCAAACCTGGCTGCCATGCTGGGAGCTCTGGCTACAGGGAAAGGCCATGTGGAGGAGAACCAAGGGTGCCTGCTGAGGCTTCAGATTGATCCCTGTGATGACCTGGCACCAGCTGCCACCTGTGTGAGTATGCCATCGCACAGCCTGGCCCAGCTGGACCCCTAGACAACTTCAGTCTCAGAAGACTGAAGCAGAAACCAGCCAGCTTAGGTCAGCCAGCCTACAGGATCATGCTACGTAGAAAAGCAACTGTTCTAAGTCAGTCTCTGGTAGTGCCCTGTGCAGTGGGTAAGTGATAAATTAGGGGGAGACAAAGGGGGACCCAGGCAATGATCACACCTGAAGCCAGACAGACAAGAGCTGCTGGACATCTCCAGCTCTGGAGTCATCAGCTGCCTGGAAGCTGTGGATTAAATTCTGCCAAACCCCTTCTCATATGTGCCCAGCACACCTAGAACCCACAAATCACACCTAGTTTTCAATGGATCAAACCTTCCACATAATGAAAAACTCCCAAAGCTCAGTAGAGCTAAGATAGCCGTCTTCCTGCAGAAATTCTCATTTTCCCTCATTCTTAAGCACACATATTCTCCACATTGTGAGCCCTCTGTTCCAGAGGCAACCTCTGTTACTGCTGCTTGGAGTGACAAGTAAAGGGTTACTAGTCTGATGAGGTGGCCAGCTAGCCAGAGTGAGTTTCAGGTCTGGGTTGAAACCCTGGTTCATTGGGTTGATTAACACTGTGACTTCAGTAATGTCCAGTCATTCTTAGGTTCAATTGTTTGTGTGTATGTTCACATGTGCACAGAGCATCTGGATAACACTGAGATTACCCACCTGCAGGGGAGTGAGTGAGTGTGTGTGTGTGTGTGTGTGTGTGTGTGTGTGTGTGTGAGAGAGAGAGAGAGAGAGAGAGAGAGAGAGAGAGAGTGCATATATATATATATATATATATATATATATATCACTAGAAATGGATCCAAACAACCCCGAGGTTATCACATGCCAATGTATGCGTGTGCCCATTAATGTGTATGCATGTGTGTGTGCACACATGTTATCTATCTGTGTATGTATGTGTGTGTTTGTGTGCTCTAGGAATTGCACCACACAACCCGGAGGTTATTGCCTACCAGTGTGTGTGTGTGTGTGTGTGTGTGTGTGTGTGTGTGTGTGTGTGTGTTGGGGGAGGACTAGGATTGACCATACAACCCTGAGGCTATCATCTGCTAGTGTGTTTGTGTGTGTACATAGGGCACTAGTCATGGTCCCGCACAGCCCTGAGGAGATTGCCAGGGCCCTACTGGCATTAGGGGGAGGGTCACATGGTGGCTGGGAGGGGGGTGGGGTTGACGCGCCTCCGGGTCAGCCTCTGCCTCTGACGTCCTTACAGCGGTCCTCCCTCTTGGCTGGCTGCGTCCCCGCCCTCGCAGTCTGGAGAGCGGCTGGAGCCCTGCGGGAGCGCTAGGTGCAGGAGGCCGGCGGGAAGCGGGCGAGCCGCGGGAAGCAGGCACCATGGTGCTGTCGGTGCCTGTGATCGCGCTGGGCGCCACGCTGGGCACCGCCACCAGCATCCTTGCTCTGTGCGGGGTCACCTGCCTGTGCCGGCACATGCACCCCAAGAAGGGGTTGCTTCCGCGGGACCGCGAGCCGGATCCTGAAAAGGCGAAGCCGGGCGTGCTCCCGTCGGCCCAACAGGTGAGTGTGGGCCAGGTGTGGTGGCCCGGCCACCTTACGCTTTGCCAGACCAGGAGGGGGACAGCAGACCTGCAGCAGGGGTCGCGGTGGCCCGGAAGAATGGGGGAGGGACTTGAAGGAGAATGGGGGATGAAGGCTTGGAAGGGCTGGGAAAGGAATGAGGGTGGGGGGACGACGGTGTATAGGGAGGAGAGGCTGTAAGCTTTGGAAGGGATAGGGACCTGCAGGGTTAGGGCACCCTTCGAGGGGGAAAAGCCTGCAGAATCAGGGGGCAAGGGTAGTGGGGTCTGCCAGAAGAAAAACCTTAGGGCAAACAGCTGAGAAATAACCAGAGGGGAGGTGACATCTTTTCCTTGTGTGTCCCCCAGCTGGACAGCAGGAGCAGAAGGGATGCCTGGGGTCTAAGGGTGGCCAGTGAGGAGTATGCAAGACCCCTACTCCTAGCAGCTGAGCCTCAGCAACCCCGAGGGTCTCTGGAGACTGGAGAGCTTTTGTCCCCTTCATCTGTGGTCCTCAAAGGCCCCTCGAGCTGGGAAAGGGCTATGGGCTGTGTATCCTGAGCAGAAATGGCAGAAGGGTCTGAGAGATCTAGGGGAAGAGTCTTCTCCATGATCTGTGACCTCCAGAATGCTTCTCAGATGGAGGACAGTGCTGCTTGGAGAGCCAGAGGAAGGATGGCCCTGGGTCAGGGATGTATCAAGGATCTCCCAGGACCATATAGATCCCCTGATTTTAGCCTTCTGGGAGCATCTTGCTTTAAGCCAGTCCTTCTTTTCCTAGTAAATTAATTATTCAGAAGCCCCCTAGGTCCCAGAGTGGAGCCTGTGTCGTTGGTCACTGTAATGAGAGTGAAGGGAAATGGCTGCTGTCCTTGAGGCACTTAGAATCCCATGCAAGTGACATTGTCACTGGTAAGCAGAAGCTGGTGAGTGGTGGGATGTCAGCCTGCAATGATCAGGAATTGGGAACAGTGGGCTCCCAGTGGTGAGGGTGTGGCTGGCTGCCCTTCCCTCTCATCTGGCATGGCTGAGAGACACCTGAGGGACAGACGGCCATTCTGCTGCCTTTCAGTGGTGGCCCTCCAGCCCTGCCCCTAACTGGGGAGCAGTTAGTGTAAACATCCTCCAGGCTCCCTTTCTACTGTCCTACTGACCCCCAGTAGCCCACATAATGCTGATCATCTGCCAAAGACCTGCCAGGCTATTTCTCAGCAACTTAAAACCCTCCAAACATCTCACTAGAATAAGCAAACCAGCAAACCAGCATGAGTTAATCACCACCATACTGCCTTACATATTTGTGCTTTTAACAGTCCAACAAAGGTACAAGGGAATAGCTCAAGTCACAAATTAGGAAACACAAGTTCAGGGGGGGCAAGTGTCTTGCCCAAGGCCACACAGTTTCTGAGCCCAGCTGTCCCTGAGCTGGTCTGATTTTAGAGTCCTAGCTAGTAGCCCCTCCAGCCAACCCCTACCCCCTGTTTGGAAGGAGTCTGCAGTCTTTGCCTCTCTGGCTTGGAGATTCTTCTCCTACTTGTCCCCCATTCATATCCTACACAGATGGCTTTCCTCAGCCTTTAGATCTCTTCCTGTTCTCTTCTGAGTGAGGATTTTACTTACTGGCCCATGAAACAAACATCCCAATGACTGTGTCCCATACCATTCCTTCTAAAGCTGTTTACAGCACTCCCTACACTGGCTGTCATTCATATTAGCCACCTGCATGGTATTTTTTCCCCGTACCTGGAAACTGGCATTTGTGCAATAAGAAACCACTGGCAAACAAAGGCACTCAGCCTTCTATTCCAAGGGGCTGTGTGTTTGCAGCCCAGGGCTGGTTCTCTGGAGACTCAGTGATGTCTGCCCATGAAAATCTGTTGTTGTGTGATGCTCACCCATGTACATTTCTTCTCCTGGTTCCTTAGTGCCAGGAAATTTGGCAATAGAGGCTAAACCAATAGGTGTGAAAATGATGACCTGAGAACTCAAAGTGTCTGGGTGGCCTCTGTGTTCTGATTCAGCCACTGACCCAGATAAAGTAAATGACAAAGACAACATAGTTAATTTCAAGGAAGCCAAGGAGACAGGCACAGCATGGGAGATGGCTGAGGGAGAGCCAGCAAGGCTCACTGAAGATGTTCCTCAAAGAGAGGAAGAGTGCAGGAGGAGGGAGGGGACTGTAAATTTCTATCTCCAACAGAGGCCTGGTGGCTAGTTATGCCCTGCTGAGGTCTGGGGTGTTTGTAAGGTGCAACACGCCTGCCTCGTGCTTCCAATTCTCATTGGCTGTGTTTCTGGGAAATGCCTTTGGTGTCATAGGGCAGGCCTGGGAATCTGGTCTATGCCCCAAATGGATAAACAAAATTGAGGTTTGTATTGAAAAAGAGCTTGAAGGTCTTCTGAGGGACTAAACATCTGCCAAGAGTCTGCAGATGGAGTTTAAGGGAGTAGGGAGGAAAAGATCATATTTTTGTCATCATTAACTCAAATTGAAACTTGGCATTTTCTGTAAGTGGGACTATAAACAAGAAAGTGCGGGAGTGTTCCTGATCCCAGAGACTTTGTCCTCAAAGAAAATCATACCTTTTTCTGAAATACTGCTGCCGGGGTTGCAGACACTTTACTTCCTGTGCTGTTCACCCCCCTATTTTAAGTTATGGTGTTTGTTAAAGCCCCTGATCCATCCTGTGATTTACTACATTAATAAAAGTCTGCATTTTCCTGGATATAAGCTATTGACTATCCCTTTACAGCCTACATGCTTTACTTCCTGCTTTTTAAGCATCTTGGAGGCATATCTGAGGGCTTCTCTAGACAGGGAAGGGATCCAGTCACAAATGATCAGGAGATCCTGCCTAGGGCCAGGTGGCAGATGTGAAAGCTCTCCACAGCGTCCCCTCTAGTGCCCTGCTGGCTTCAGGTCACAGGCCACAGTCCTTTGCAAGAGAGCTAGACTTGGGTCCCTTTGTCCCATCTATTTGGACAATGTACCCTTCATCTGTGTCCAGCCTTTGGGGGATGCAGAGAAATCAGTCTTCCCATGCAGACGATTCCATTCACAGTCTGGTGAGATCACTGGGAACACCTCAGTCCACCCAAGAAGTTTGGATACAAGTGGCCATTCCCTCTCCTTCACAACTGTCTCTGAATTTATTTGTAAGTTGCCTTCAGATGTCCTGGCCTTCTTCCCTGGAACTTCCTCTTCCTGGGGTTCTTCAGGTTGCAGTGTCCCTTTTGGCATCCCTGGGTGAGCAGAGATGCTGCATTCCCCATTGAGTATCCTGAAGTCATCTCCTAGCATGACCTTAAGGAGTCAAGAAACTTTCATTGTAGGGTCCTGTTTCCTTTTACATGGCACTTACATGGCCATGACCTTAAATGAATCTTCTCAAATACCTTTCAGGTTCCCCGGGGGACCTGGTGCTGTCTTCCCAAAGGCAACACATAGTCAGACACTTCAACCCACTTGCTTGGCTTCAGCAATAGTCACCCTGCTCCCCTGTCCACACCCCTGATTCCCACCTCCACAAGTACCCAGCTCAGTCAGTTCTTCCCCCAGGCAGAACTGAAACACGATGGCTTTCAATGGGAGCTTAGTTCCAAGTTTTTATGGGATGAATAAACACTGAATTTATGTCAAATAATATATGCATAGTCAAATCCGTTCCCCCAAGATCAGGAATGTGTCCTTCACCTTTCCCATGTCCCTGACAATGGCTGCTGGAAAGCAGGCATGTGATCACCCTGGATGTGTATGTTGAATGAAAACATTTTGTATCCAACATGGATTGGGAGGACAAACCATGAAATAGGTCATTAAGGCAAGTACAGATGGGAGACCTGAAGCCAGGCTCGAGGCATACATGGTGCTACACTACAAGGCAAGTAAGAGAAAGGGTGAATCTGGCTGGGGAGTGGGGAGCCTCTAGACTTTGATCCCTGCTCTGCCTCTTGATGTAAGTGCTGGCTACATGGTTTATTTCCTTTAAAAATCCACCTAGCTTTATGGTTATGGTTTGAGTGCTTTCCTGTAAGTAACTGTGTATCAACATGGTAACTATTAAGCCATCTCATTGTGAGATAGTGTTTGTGAACATTGTGAAGACCAGGCCAGTACTCTCATGCTGGGGGCTTTTAGACCTGAGATCCTCCTGTACATGGTCCATCACAAAGCCTCCTCCTGGCTCTATCCATTTGCTGCTGTTTCTCCACCTGCAACATAAAAGGCTCATTCTAAGGACTAGGGTTTCAATGCCATCAATGGGATCCTAGGACCTTTTAATTGTTCTCCTTCACATGACCTCAGAGCAGCACTCCAGGCTGCTTGTTTTCATTTCACCCACGAATGAGATGGGCCAGGCACAGCTGTTGCACCCATATTAATGACATCATTCATTAAAGGTTAATGAGTGCATCCTAGCCATAACATACAGTAAAAAGCAGATATGCTCCTCCCGAGGAGACAGAAGGTGCAGCTAGCAATTGTCACAGAACATGTTATGGTACTACATGATGAGCAACACTCAGGAACCACGAGAGATCCTAAGAAGAAGCAATTCCACCCACAGTCCAAAGTATATCCTTCTCCATTTCTGGGTGGTCACTCTCTGAACATTCTTTTTGTTGACCCTTAACGTCCAGAGGGCCCATGAATTACTAACCCCACTCCTGGAACTGATTGGACTCTGCTTTAGGGGTTGACCTCCATAGATTTCAGCCTTTTGATTATTGTTGTTGTGTTAGTTGTTGGGAGGGCGGGGGGGGGGGGCATGAACCCAATGCTTCCTACATGCTAAGTACATGTATACTGAGCTACCACCCCAGCACAGTTCTCAGCTATTTAAAGGATTCAACTCCAACATTTTTGTTAGTAAATCCCCTTCCATCTGTACCACAACAATGAAAGATCCATTTCCACAGAGTAATAAACATCAGGACAAGCTCTGCTATCTACATATGTTCTTTATATGTACCAGACACTTGCATGTTACAGGTGAGAAATATGAATCCAGAGAACTTAAGGAACATATTCAGAGGCAGAGCTAGGACCCATACTTATGAAGCCTGGATCTGGAGCCACATGTTTGATCACTTGGCTATAGCTTAGTAAGAAAAAGCTAGTCAAAACTGTGTTCAGGCCACTGTTTCCCCAGAGAGGTGAACAGGTGTCTGGGAATCTGTATCTTTGACGTTCAGCATCCTGAAACCTCCCCCGATGCTTGGGGTTATTCTCTGCTCTGTACACCCATCAGCTCCAGGCACTGGGTACAGCCTGAGAGAATTTAAACAGTAAATATGTTTGGGCTGGTTGCTTAGCAACAACAAAGACAGTATGAATTTTTCATCATGAGATTAGCATAAATTATTTCAGGGAGATGAGCACACAGCCTCAGGAAGTGGTAAGCCCTTCAAAGTACTCACAGAGTAAATATCTGTATCTGGACCCATCAGTCACTTCCCAATGGCAGGTTCTGACCTATCTATCACCTTCCTGGTTCCTCCCCCAGTTTCTTTTTGACATGGCATGTAGATTAGTTAGGGTGATGATTAGTGTTAATTATCAATTGACAGAATTTAGAATTGCCTGAGAGATGGGCTTCTGGGCATGTCTGTGGGGATTATTTTGATTATGTTGACCAAGGTGGAAAGACCTGTCCACCATAGGTGGCACCATTTCCTGGCTGAGATGCCAGACTAAATACGTGGAAAAAGGGAGTTGAGCAGCAGTGTGCACTCACTGCCCGAATGCAATGTGATCAACTACTCCAAGCACCTGTGGCCTTGACCTCCCTGCTAGGGCATGAATTGTGGGCCAAAATATAGCTCTTTCCCCCTTGAATTGTTTCTGCCAGGCATGCTATCACAGCAAAGGAAAAGTAGCTAAGAGCTGGGTTTGTGACTCGTCCCCTAGCAGAGCCTATAAAGAAAACAGCTGAACAGGTTATCAGCTACTGGGGTTGCAGGAGGACTCAGGGGGGGAAATAGCCAAAGAAGCCAGGAAAGGGGGTAAGAAGAGACAACAGGTGAGGACCCAGAAGGACAAGGGAAGACAAAGGCATCTGAGTCAGGGCCCAGGAGCTATCAGAATACACAGACAGGCGCTCTTTCCTGGGCACCTGCTGTATACCACAGGGGCATGGAGGCCGAGGCCCCCTCTTGGCCGCTGTGAGTACAGCTGCTCTGCAAAGGGCAGCAGGAGTTCATCTCCCCTTGACCATCCTGCCTCTGTGTTCAGAACCCACAGCGCTTATTTCTTCCTAGCTTTGGGGAAACCTGATTTGAGGATGAGAAGAGCTGCATAGAAGCAAGGGTTTTTGTTTGTTTTTATATGTACCTTGTGTGTCTGTGTGAGTACATGTGCACTACACGCATGCATGCAAGTGTCTGCAGAAGCTACAAGCATTTATATATAAGCTACCATGCGAGTGCTGGAAACCAAACCCAAGTCCTCCTCAAGGACAAGTGTTCTTAACCACTGAGTCATCTCACCAGCCCCAGTAGAGTTGAGTTTTAACAACTAAGGAATACTCTGTATGGGGATACGAACCAACACACCTGAGCACACAAAATATCCCATGACCAAGTTATAGGAACTAACATGTCAGCAGAAGGGAAAGAAAAACAGAAGGAGGAGGCATGTTCCTCCCTCCCTTCTGCTATTTCTCTATCCCTCCCCTCCTCCTTCTTCTGAGAGTTGGCGGGGGGGAGGGGGGGTCAGACAGGGTCTCGTTGTTCTAACTAGGTAGCCCAGGCTAGCCTTGATCTTGTTGTATAGACCAAGTTGGCCTGGAACTTAGAGATCCTCCTGACTTGCCTCCCAGGTTCTGGGATTAAAGGTATGTTACTGGCCCTCTATTCCTTTTTTTACCCTTTAATTACATTTATTGAGCACATACTGTGTGCCAGGCTCAGTGCTAGGGAATGGGTATACATTCCCTAGCTGTACCCGCCCCAGTGACATGGTGACCTGTTCTCTATCTTCATGAAGCTTACGGTGCTGTGAGCAGGATCAGAGTCAACAGAAGGGCCATGTGTGTGACGTGAAGAGAGCTGTGGCCAGGCTGTAGGATCAGTGAAGCTCAGGCAAGCAGCCCATTGCAGCCCATGGTCAGCTTCCTCCTTTTGGGCATGCTCAGTATGTTCTAAAGCCTCTGTGGAGTGTGCATAGATTCTATTTAGTTCCAATGTGTTTTTGTATTAGGGCAAAATTTACACACACAACTAACCATTTTGAAGTGCATGAATCATGAATCAGCCATTTAGTACATTCATACTGTTAAGCAGCTGACACTTCCACCAAGTTCCAGAACATTTCCATCACCTCAGCAGAAAACCTGGTACCCACTGAGCAGTCAGCCTCTTGTCCTTCTTCCTCCCCAGGCTCTGGTAACCACCCATCTGCTGTCTGTCTCCATGGATTTGCCTGTTCTGGACTTTTCATATAAATAGAATCATTTAACAAGTGACCTTCTGTGTCTGGCGTCTTGCAGTTAGCATAATGTCTCTGTTTTTAAAAGAGGTTTGTTTTATTTTTAGTTATGTGTATGGGTGTGTGTCTGAGCAGGTGTACTTGGAGGCACAAGGCTGTCTGATTTCCCCCAGGATCGGAAGTTACAGATGATTGTGAGCTGTCTGGTGGGGGCAGTGTGAGCCCTGCTTTGGCCATCTGCAGGACAGCAAATGCTGTAAGTGCTGAACCAGCTCTCCAGCCCCATCACTTAGAACATTTCTGAGATGTTGTCCTTTCCTTAGTCCTACTGCCTTGAACATTCCAATGCTGTATGCTTGAGTTTCTACCTGCAGCTCTTTCAGGTACACAATTGAAATGGACCTATACAGGTGCTCTTGAGACATGTGAGTCTCAGACTTCTCTCAATGAGAAGTCTGTACCCCCTGTTCTGTTGCTTGAATATGTTGCATGTTGTCACTGTTCTCTTCCTCAGTCCCCCCCCCACAAAGCTTTAGCCCCTCATGGGTCCCAAGATGCTTTACCCAGACACTCTGGTGTCCTCGAAGCTTGACTCTATTTTGCATATAATGTCCTTTTGTCTTGATACTGACAGGCCAGAGCAGTGTCAGGAGGAACTTTGACATCCCAGTGGGGCTGGTGTGGCCTGCACGCAAGCCTTCCCACCACAACCTTCACTAAGTGCTAATTCCTTCGCTAAAGGGCTTTCATGCCTCTGTAGTACAAAAAGTCTTGGATTATGTCACACAGCATTGAAGGGTAATTACAGAGATACCTGGAGAGGTTGGTTGGGTTTTTAGGGTGGACAAGGAATGCATTACGATTTTTCCCATTCAAATGATGGAGTATCGCTTGCCTTCTGAAACTTGATCTACGGGAACAAGTCAAGATCAAGCCATGAGGGGCACTTAGGCTTGTGAGTGTGAATGAACAAAAGCAGGGAAAGGCCCTGTGGGAATTCTGTGTGATTAAGTCCACCTGGCAAAGACCCAGGACATTTTGATATATTTCATTGATTTTCTTCATCCTCGATTCTGCTCATTAAAGCCCAAGTGTACTTTACTTTCTTAGAAACAGGCACAGAGCTTCGCTTAGCAAGAAGTGAGGAAGGCTAAGTGAATGAATGGATTGGAGACTGGACGGGTAATGGATGAGCAGCTGCCTGCAGCCACAGCACATTCACTGCAGCGAGGCAGGAGGGCTCCGGGTTCACTGGGCAATCTCTGCACTTGCCTTTTACTGCAGCAGGGACCAGTGAGAGATGTGGAGGGTGGGTGGTCTCACTTCACGTTGGTTTCCCATCCTTTAGGTCTTCATTCTCTTGGTTAGCATAGGACAAAATAAAAATCTTCACCTGCGGGCAAGGGGAGTTGTCTCAGTCTGTAAAGTGTTGGCTGTGCAAGCATAATGATCTATGTTGAAATCATTGGCAGCAATGTAAAAGCCTGGCATAGTGATGAGTGTTTATACTCCCAGCACCAGGGAACCATGGAACCACACATCAACCTCTGATCTCCATGTGCACATGCACCCAAGTGCAAGTGCAAGTGTATTTGCACTCACACGAACATATGCAAACACACCTAGACCTTCACCTGTGAGGACCAGGCCCCAACACCCAGGAAGTTCATATTGTGCCTTACAAAGGGTCCAAACTGCGTAAGGTAGTTGTGCTGCTGAGGCATCATGGAGGGGCTGGGGAAGCACTGAGGCAGAGAGAAAAGTATGTTTGTGCATGAGTGCGAGCACTGCACGTGCGTGTGTGTAGATGCACATGTGTGTGACAGGAAGGTAGAAGGGAGACTATGGCAAGGGAGAAAGCTCTCTAAAGAAAGGGAGAACCAGGCAGGCTTTGATGGAGTGCACCTTTAATCCCAGCACTCGGGAGGCAGAGGCAGGTGGATCTCTGTGAGTTAGGGACCAGTCTGGTCTCCGGAGTGAGTTCCAGGACAGGCTCCAAAGCCACACAGAGAAACCCTGTCTTGAAAAACCATAGAAAAAGGGATAACCAAAGACAGGGATGAGAATGGGAAGAAAGACCATTCAGGCTGGGAATACAGCTTAATGGTAGAATGCTTGCCTAGCATGTGTAAGGTCCTTGGGTCTATCCCCAGCTGTCACAAAAGGAGGAGGAAAAAGACAACATGACTGGAGGACTGACTATGACAACCTGTCTTCTCTCCTATGCCAAGGAGATTTCCATCTACATGTGAAAGAAGAGGGGAAGCATTGGGAGGAAAGAGGGGACCAGAGGATTGGGTGAGAGAGAGAGGGGAGGCCAGTTGGAAGGGCAAATATAAATAAGGTACAAAGGTGATACACGTGCACGAAACTGTTATAATGAATCTCAACTAAAATACTCATTTTAAAAAAGCAAGACAGTGTGAGCTGTAATCTTAGCACTGGGGAGATAGAGGCAGGAGACTGTCAGGAGTTCAAGGCCATCCTTGGGTACATAGCAAGTTCAAGACTGACCTAAGCTATAGAAGACCCTACCTCAAAAAAATCCAAAATAGTGATGACTAAAATTTTAAAGAAGAATGTTCTGGAAAGTATTCAGAAAAGGGGAGAGCACTTTAGGGAACAGCAGAGGAACTGATGGAGACAGTCACAGGCCATGTGCCTTCCTTCACGTTTGGTGTCCCTGCCTTTCCTGGTTTCAAATAGTCCTTTCTCTCAGTGTCAGCATCAGACAAGCTTCTGTTTCCAGCACACCTTCCTTCACCTGGAAGGAAAGGGCAAGGCCATCAGAGAGAGAGGCAGTGGTGTCATTTGAAGACAAAATCCAGCCCGAATTACAGGGCTTTCCTCTAGCTGTGCTGGTGTGTCCCCTGAGGAGCTCATCCCCTTCTGCACAAGTGGATCCTAGAAGCAGCCATGTGATGGGTACCGTTTGTGAAAAACATGGAAGGACGAGACATGAAAGAGTGTTAGGAGTGGTTGCCTCAAGGCCAGAGCTTGCCAGGTGACATCAGGGCAAGGATGAGGAGCAAGGGTGTCTTTAGACTCTACAACACTCTTGAAACAACAGGTCACAGAGTCAAACAGGGAAGCTGGGAGGTGAAGCTGGTCAGAGGCTTTCTGGAAGAGGCAGGAGAGTTCAGCCTGGGGAAAGAGGGCACCGTGTCTCAAGGTGTCCTGAGAGTATCAAGCCCCCCAGAGTCTAAATGGACAAAGCATCCTTTAGATACCTGTCAGACAAGTAAGGGCTTTAGTCGGGGAAGTGTTAGGGGACAACTGGAATACTTGCAGGGATACAAAGGAGAATGAGCTGCCAGCCCCAGAGGGGGCAAATGCCTGTTAAAACTTCTCTGTGGTGCTTCTAGAATCTTCCTTCATTTTAGGAAAGATCAAGAATCTCTCTGCAGAGGGAACTCCTTGACTGTGTAGCCTCCAAAGCCAATGGGAGAGTACTACAGGAACACTCACAGTGGCTCTCTGTGTCTGCCTTGAAGTCTGGAAAATTTGGTTAAGTCTACTTCCAGGGATCCAGGCAGCATTGCAGATTGTCCCTGGGAGAGGCATCTCAGGGTCATGACCTCCTCAGGAGCACAGAAGGGTGGCTCTGACTGAGGCTGACTAAACTGGAAGAAACTCTGCTTGGGGACTCTGACAGGCTGCCTTGGGAGGCTGTGCTAATTGCAAGAGTAAACGAAATGGTAATCGGGCTAATAAATAGTATGAATAATTAAGCTGCCTTCAAAGGCCCTTCTCCGAGTGGGAATGGTTTTGCTGTAGTCTTTGGATGAGTGAAGGGACTAGCCATCTGAGTAAATCAACGCTTCTCTCTGCTTTGACACCAGCCAGTGTGTGACCTAAGCTTTGCTCACCTGCCTTGGTCACCTGTTAGCTGTGCCCCCATTACTGTGTCATCATGGAGATTAAATTAGATAGCATGCTGTGACAATATAGACCATCTACTTGACAAGATGTAGAATTATAAAAGAGATGAACCCCAGGGTCTGCCTGTGGGAATTATCTATATTAGGTTAATTGGGGTGAGGAGACCCACCTTCATTGTGGGTGAGACCATTCATTCCAAGGGATGGGTTCCAGACTGGTTAAAAAGGAGAAAACCAGCTAAGCACCGGCTTCCCTCTCCCTCTGCTTTCTGACTGGGAAGACAATACAGCCAACTGCCTTAGGCTCCCTCCACGATAGACTGTACCTTCAAACTCTGGGCCAAAACAAACCCTTCCTTGAGTTGATTTTGCTGGCATTTTATCACAAAACTAGAAGTAACAAATCCCACACAAAGCATGGTGCCCAGAATGCAGTAAGTGCTGGAGTGGGAACTACCCCTTGTTGCCTCCAAGGCCTTTATCTGAGCCCTCCTGACCCAGGTCTAACCTTACCCCATACCTGTCCCTGCCCCGAGAAACCCCTATTTTCTGTTCCTTCACGCTTGGGCCCTAGAGGTGCCTTCCTGTCAGCTACATTGGTAGAACAAGGTGGTGTTCGCCCAAGAGGATCTTGAAGGGAGACCTGCCCTTGACTCATTCCTGCCAGGTTGTTAAAGGTGGGGTGCTATACCCATAAACAGAAGGGCTCAGGTTCTTTCAGGGGACTGTCTTCATTCACCATCTGCCCTGGGTCTTGTGACTTCCCTCACCCATAGCCCCTTTATACCTAAAGATGTCAATGATCCTGCTGTTCCCGAGAAACCCACCATTCATGTTTCATGTTGATGCTTTGACCCACCACTAGTGTAAATGTTCAATGAAAGGTCCCCATATCCAGTCCCCCACCCAGACATCCAGCGTGAGTGTACCATGTGCTCCTGCCCAAGTCTTAAAATGGGTGCTCAGTCAGAGTTAACCACCACCACAGACTCCAATAACCAGCCAGGAGAAGGTTGAGCAGATGGTCAATCGAAAGAGCCAATGAAACTGGCAAGGTGAGGACCAACAGTGAAGATACTTCTATTCACACAAGATCCCAACCTTTAGCACAGGCTTTCAGTTTTCCTTTTGATCCAATGTCCAGATGGTACCTTGTGCATTCACAGCTTTTAATAACTGTTGCTAACCAATGTCTGGGAGCAGGGCATTTTGGGGTGGTTCTCATTTCAAGAAGCTTTCAAGTACCTGAGGAGAAACACACAAGTTTGTAGTAACCAGGAGCCAGCTGTTCTGATGTTCCTGAACGTCCATAGTCTAATAATATTTTTTGCAATATTTTGCAGGCCCATTGGTAAGGGAGATGCAATAGGTTTGTATTTGGTTTAAAAGGAAGACCAGCTTTATCCAAAAGGTAGCTGGACTGGAGATGCTAAAAGTGGTTCTGTTATAGGAGTTGGGGATGAGGACATCTCTTGGTTCATATTTTCTCAAAGGAGAGAACCAGTAAGAGAGACAGGCTGTGGGGTTTTGTCTACTTGCTGCCTTGTGTTTGCTATTGTTGCTGTTTTAGCAAAGTTAAGCAAAGCAGACACTTCAAAGAGTGTCTGGCATGGGCTTTCCTGAAGAGGACAAGCACCCCAGTGGGTTCTGCATTGTGGGTTTGAAAGAAATGTTATGACTATTTATGAGGTTGGTGATATATTCATGGGCTAAGGTAAGCCATTTAACTCTCAAATGGATCATGTCAGACCAGATCTCCCTTTTAGGGTATTTCTTCCCATGACCCTCTAGAAAATCCCCAAGGGTAAGAAGTCAAAACCACAATGTGGATGACATACATCATAAAGCAGAGTCTTTAAGGTACACACACACACACACACACACACACACACACACACACACACACACACACACCCTTCATTAGCACACATGTGGGAACTGGATGAGCGCTCTAATTTCTGATATCATGGCAACAACCTCACTGTGACCACAAAGGGGCATTCTAACCATGAGGAAACACAGCCAACAAGATGCCAGTATCCTTGGCTACCTCATCTCCAACTCCTTGCTTATCCAGTATCTGCCTCTTGTTGGCTAGACAGGAGGGTCAAGGAAGAAACCAGTCTGTCCTCAAGCCCTACTGTGGGTAGTTATGCAGCACCTTCCTGAATAGTTCTCTCTGGCAAGCTTACAAAGAAAAAACCGGAAGTGCTCATCCCGAGTGCTGCTCTCTTGTACACACTCCTTCCCCCGGAACCTGGTTCCACCCTAAGCCGCCCATCTCCTTGGAGGTCTCACCTGATGCTCCTTTCTTCATCTTGGTTCTTGGTGCTCCAGACTCCTCCCTCCTAGACCTCTCCCACCTACCACATCGCTTCCTTCTTCCACCCCTCACTTCTGTTCCCGTCTTTTGTGCACACCTGCTGGTGTGAGTTATTGGAATCATTTTTGTTCAGGACACTCTCTGATCTCAGACTGTCTAAAGGTCTCACTGTGTAGAAAACAGAATTCTAAACCTTTTGATCAGTGTTCAAGACCCTTTATGGCCTAGTCTCACCTTCCTCCTTGGCATACTTACCATGCCATGAGTGTGTTCCCCTCTGGATCCAGGTTACTGCCTTTCCTATTTGAGATGGTCTCTCTCACCATTTGTTATCCTCGGATTCTAGGCTGAAGTCCTCCTCCTTTTGATCATATTGATGATGAGGTGTAGAAGGAGATTTTCTCCTTTTATCTCGGTCCCACTGGACTGGCTTTTCTCAGCCCACTGGGTCCCACAGCCACTTAAGAAATAACCACTTAATATATATTTATAATTGTTTGGCCATTGGCTTAGGCTTCATACTGCTAACTTTCTTTTAATTATTAACCCATTACTATTAATCTCCATGTGACTGTGGCTTACCTAGATGATGTTCTGGGATCCTGCCTCCCTGGCAGCTACATGGAGACTATCCTTTCTCTTTCTTTCTCTGCCTCTTTGTTCAAAATTGCTACCTAGCTAAATTCTGCTTGTCCATTGGCCAAAATAGGTTTATTCATCAACCAGAAAGAGAACCATATTCATAGCATAGAAAACAGCCCCATCAGTGAGGGACTGTTCTTTTGGCCTTCAGCAGCATGCGGCCCAGACATTGGACTTTTTAAAACCACATACAGGGAACTGGAGAGATGGCTCCGCTGTTAAGAGCACTTGCTGCTCTTGCAGAGGATGAGTTAGTTCAGTTCCCAGCACCTATGTGACTTCACTTCCAGGTGGTTCAACATTCTCTCCTGGCATTCTCGGGCACATTATGCACACAGCTCACATTCACACAGACACATAAATAAATATAACCATTACTTATAAAAGGCCGAATTCAGCAGGCTAGGAGAGTAACTCAGACATAGAGGGCTTGCCCACACACATGAGGCCATGGGCCCCATCCCCCACACCTACCAAAAATTCTTTTTATACAGATGTGCCCAGGGTAGCTAATACCTTCCATCTTGCATATCAGTCTTTAATCCATTAATACAGTTCAAGGATGCCTGAGCTCAGCAAGAAAGAACCCTTTGATCGATTAGCCGTGTCTGCCATGAGCTCAGGCTGGGGAGTTGTGGCATAAGTACTTCCTTGTTCCTAATTATGGAGACACTCATCCAACCCCTCAGTCTACTCCCTTCCAGTAGGGCCTTGCTCATGTTTGCTGCAGAGGCTGGGTGAAACACAGCTGGGAAACCAATGTGGCTGACTTACTGGACCCTAACCAAATGAGGAGGATCTGGGCTTAGGCCAAAATCTAGGGAGAATGCACCTGTTTGCACCACATTTTACCATCCTGGCTGTTTTCAAACCTCCAGGCTAGAGACTGTTGTGCCTTCCACATGACTAGGCAAAGAGGACGGCCATTCCCTGAGACTTGCACTTCTCTGCACTTTTTCCACCCCATGTCACCCTTGATGGATGATTTATACGCTTGACGGCCTCAGCAAATGTACTTCTTTCTCTAACATGGAGAAAAGCTTTGAGGATGCAAATGTGAGCAGCAGACGTTGCTAGAAGGATAATCTTGCATGTACTCATTATTTCATGGATAAAAACAATCCTGTTCCAGTAACATTCAGTTTTCAATAAATTGGCATAATAGCAGGGTTGAAAACTGTTGTCCTGGCCCATGGCTTCATCAATTATGTAAGGATTATAGAATAAACAATTCCTCTGTCTGCTCTGGAGAAAGATTCTAGATTGGATGTCAAGGAAAGCGAGCAGGGCCCATGTAATAAAAGTCAGGCATGGTTACACTTGTAGCCCAATGACGAAGAGCCAGACACAGGCTTGCTAGCCAGCCCAGGATACTTGGTGAGTTCTAGGCTAGTGACATTCTGCCACAAAAGAACAAAGTATATGTGTCACTTGAGAAACAACAGCCAAGGCATGTCTTCTGGCCCCCACATGTCTGCACACACATGTGTACCTGAGTACCAGATACACTCAAGCGTGCATATGCATGCACACACACACACCAAACAAAAAAACCAAAAAGTATGACCACCACAGATAAGAAATAGAAGCAGGGCTGGAGAGATGGCTCAGTGGTTAAGAGCACTAGCTGCTCTTCCAGAGGTCCTGAGTTGAATTTCCAGCAACCACGTGTTGGCTCACAACCATCTGAAATGAGATCTGGTGCCCTCTTCTGGGATGCAGTCATACATTCAGATAGAACATTGTATACATAATAAATAAATAAATCTTTTAAAGTAAGTGTCTGAAGGGTTAAAATAGATCACAGGCTGAATGAAGCCCATGTACTCTTGTCTTTTTGTCCTTGGTTTTTCGAGACAAGGTTTCTCTGTGTAACAGTCCTGGCTGTCCTGGAACTCAATCTGTAGACCAGGCTGGCCTCACATACTTGAGTCTTACAGAAGCCACTCACAGGCTTGGCTGAGCTCCTGGCCCACAGATGGACTCAGTTTAACAGAGAGACTTTCCACCCCTGCAGATGCAATACAGTGCTGAGGAAGGAGCTCACATGGAAACTTTGGAGGTCAAAGGCCAATGGAGAGAAGGCTCTGGAGTCAAAAGTCACTAAGGCACACAAGGAATGCCAAACTGAGAGTCAAACAGAAACGAAATAGTAAAGGGGGTGATGTGCAAACATCCAGGCAGTTCATTAAAAACCAACAGTCAGCAGGAGGAGGCCCATGGGACATAGTGTCAAGTTATTTAACACCGAAGGCTAGTCAAGAGCTAGCCTTGGGCACTTCCTTCCTCAACTGTTAGCGTGGGTACCCAGACATTGCACAAGTGCTGAGTAGCATGGCTTTGGGGGGATTTGGATTCTAAGTCCATCCAAGCTGCACATAAGCTATGCAACTTTGGGCACGCTTCAGTCTTCATGATACTCCATTTTCTCCTCGGAAGAGAAAGTCGTTATGCTGTCTTGATTTTTACTTAGTTTAAAATTTTTATTTTATTCTTATGTGTGAGGGTTTCACCTGCATAGATGTCTGTCCACCACTTTCATGCCTTTGTGGAGGTCAGAAGAGGGAGTTAGATCTCCTGAAACTGAAGTCACTGACGGTTGGCAGCCACCATGTGGGTGCTGGGAATTGAACCCAGGTCCTCTTGAAAAGCAGCCAGTGCTTTTAAATGCTGAGCCATTTATCTAGCTCCCCCCCCCCCATGTTTCCTTATTAACCTAAAATATAGCATTGGGCTGGTGAGATGACTCAGCAGGCACATGTACTTGCCGCCATGCCTGGTAAGACACAAGTTCCATCCCAGGGACTAGCATGGCAGAAGGAGAGAACTGACTCAGAGTACACACCATGTGTACTCTCTCAACCCCACACAAATAAATACATAAATGTGACTTTAAGACTTAAAAAACACAGAATAGAGAAAATATCACCTGGGGGTAGGTGGAAATTGAATATAATGAAGCTTGTATTCCATCTTGCAGTGTCCCATACACAGGGATTGTTAAGGAGGAGGGAGCCATATTGCCTTTTCTGCTCTGTGAATGAGTTCTAATTAGTGCAGGAACCACCTCTGAGGAGAAATATCTCTGGACAAGATCTCATCTTGTTGTGACTTCTGGTCCCATGTGTTTGTTTGGTTTTTGAGACAGGGTCTTTCTGTGTAGACAAGGCTGGTTTTGCACTTGTCTCCCAGCCTCCATCTCCCCCTTGTTCTGGGATTCCTGATGTGTAAGCCCATGCTTGGCTCTGTTTTAGGTCTGTCTCTTCTCAGAATGTCAGGGGTCTAGCCCTGCTCAGCCTCTTGAGTCTCGCCGCCCCTCACCTGTGGACTCAGCTGCTCTCTGGATGAAAACTTGCAGCCTCTGCCTCACCCCACAATGTTCCTCTCCAGTGTCTCTGTCTGCCAAGTGGTCACGAGTGCTTTGGGGTTCCTAATCCAAAGTCAGGTTCTCTGAGCGTCTTCGTGCATGGCTCTTTTATCCTACACCTCCCCTTCTCTGGGTGCTGTGTGATTCCAGCCACGTGGACTAGCTGGGTCTTTTATTGGGCTCTGTCACAGTGGTTTCCCTTATAATATCTGCAGAAGGGCATTGATCTCACAGATCTTCCTTCACAGAGATTTAGAGGGCTCAGGGAGTTGCATGGGGTAGTGCAGGGCACAGGCAGGCAGAACCACAGGGGCCAGGGTGGAAAAGGCTGGATGCCTGTGTTTAAAGAAGAGAAACCAAAATCTTCTTCAGACTAGAATAGTCTGCCTTCACAATCTTAGCCACTTAATGTGGGGGGCAGTATCTATTTGTTACAGAGCATGTCAGTAGTCCTCCCTGAGCAAATTAACTTCTCAGGTGAGGTCATCCTGATTACAAACTTAGCCTGTGGGAGGTACCTTCCCCTGGGGAGATGTGATCTCCCTCTGCTGCTTGCTTCTCTTGGTAACATTCCCTTCCCACCTCCCTGTCATCACACAGGTGCAGACCATGTATGAGGACAGAGACAGGCAGCTGCCATGGTTGCTGGCACGGAAAACGTCCTTGATAATGAATGACCAGATAAATGAGTGAATGGCCAAACTAGGAACACAGAGTGGGACATCCCCACTTCCCCACAGCTGGCCTTGGGAAGATGCCAGTCCACTGCCAGCAGAGAAGCACATGGCCAGGCTAGCTAGGACTCTATAGTCACATATCTGGGTCCAAATCCTAGCTCCATATCTCATCAACTACATGACTTCAGACTTAACGTTTTGTGCCTCAGTTTCCCCTTTTGAAAAGTAGGTGGAATTATGGAACTTTCCTCATAAGGTAGTGAGGTTTGAATAAATACCCTCTGGCAGAATGTTTAGACTTGTATATGATACCTGAGTGCTGCACGAACCGATTGATTGATTGATTCAGACTTTAACTTAAGAAGGCTTTCTTAGCACTCAAGTTCTTATGGACATAATTTACTTTCTTCCTCACTTGGTAACCTTCTGACATAGTCTTAATACTTTTTCTTTCTAACCAAAATTGTCTTTGGGGACTAGTGGTGTCTAGATTGTTGTCTACTGAGATTGTCGTCCCTATGAGGACATTGACTTAAAGATATTGGCACTACTGCTCCTTGGCCCCCAGATTTGTGGTCAATGCTGAGTGAATGGCCAAATGGGTGACCGAACACAGAGACAGAGTTCCCCCTCTTTAGTGCCTTGCTCTTGCCACTGACAGACATCTTGAACCACTGACAGAGGGCTACCTACCCCACCCCCATCCTGCTCCTAGTCTGTTGTGTTAGGTACCGGCTAGGGGCTAGGTACAGTGCAAACTGGACTATGTATCTGTCTGTGTATCTGTCTTCCTATCTAGGCAAGGTCTCAGTAAGTCTAGACCTGTGGTTCTCAACCTTCCTAATGCTGACCTTATAATACAGTTCCTCATGAGTGGTGACCCCCAACCATAGAATTATTTCATTACTAATTTTGCTATTGTTATAAATCAGAATGTAAATATTGGATATGCAGGATATGTGATACGTGACCCCAAAGGGGTCATGACCCACAGGTTGAGAAACACTGGCCTACACTGTTCTCAGACATACTATATAGCCAAAGATGACCTTGAACTCCTGATCCTGCTACCTCCACCTCCCAAGTGTTAGGATCACAGGTGTGTTGCCATCACTGGTTCGTGCAGTGTTGATTGAACCCAGGGTTTCATGCACGTTAGACAAACCCTTCACCAACTGAGCCACATTCCCAGTCCCAAGAACCAGCCTTTTTAGGTTTAAAAATAATCTCCAAGGGAAAATAGAGTAGGAAGAGGTGAGTCCCGAGAGAAGGGGATTTGGGACACTGGCTTGGAATACACAGAAGAGGAGGTGGTGCTGACTATGGGGTCGCCATGGAAACACTACTTGGAGCCAGGATGGGAAGACCAGCTGTTTCTTCAAAGTGAAGCTCTGCTCAGAAGTTTGAAATACACACCTCTTTCCCTGGGATCCTGTGGACTCACCCCTGAGCAGCCCAGCTGATCTACCCTACCTGTGTCTCTAGGGTCTCCCTCAACCTGGGAGTAGGTCCACATACTGTGCGAGTACCATTCACAGCAGTGGCATGCGAGTTTCTTAGACATGCGAGTTTCCCAGACTCCACTTGAACCTAGGGCCTGGGAATCTGAATTATACAATCCTGTGTGTGAGTGATATCTGCCAGCAGCTCCTCCAACATTCCTGTCACCCAACTGCAGGCTGTGCAGTGGACAGTAGAGAGTAGCCGAATAAGTGTTGGTCTAGGTTAAAAGGAGCCCCCACTGCCCTCTACTGACCATGATTTTGAACGGGGAACTAGAATTAGTAGAATGGCATTGATCTCACAGAACTTCCTTTGCAGAGATTTAGAGGGCTCAGGGAGTTGTATGGGGTACTGCAGGGCACAGGCAGAGCTATGGGGTGGAAAAAGCTGCAAGCCTGAGTTTAAAGAAGAGAAACCAAGAGCCTCCTCCCACTGGAATAATTTGCTTTCACAGTGCTTGGCTGCCAAACCGAGGGGGGTGTCTATTTGTTACAGAGCATGTCCTTAGTCTTCCCTGACCAAATTAGGTCCCCCAGGAGATTGAGGCCGTGCTGACTACAAACAGCCTGTGGGAGGTAGCCTTCCCCTGGGGAAATGGTGATTATGCGCTTGCACAGTTGTGTGTGTGTGTGTGTGTGTGTGTGTGTGTGTGTGTGTGTGTGTGTGTGTATGCTTGTGTAGGTGCGTGTTCCTTCTTATTTTTCGAGCCAGGGTCTCACTGAGTCCAGAACTCACCGTCTGGCCAGTGAACCCAAGAAATCTGTGTCCCCACCCCGAATACCCGGGTCACAGACGTGTGTCGTTGCACCCTGTTATTTATGTGGGCACTGGAGATCTGAATTTAGGTTCTCATGCCCTTTACTAAGAAGCCCTCTGCTGACAGAGCCTTCTCTCCAGCCCCCTGAAATGTTACTTCACAAAAGATATCCCAGCACAAAGCCCCAAAGTAATAACCAGCAGGGCTGCTTAGCGCCTGTCTGTCACAGACCACCAGCTCCACGACTAGCTTCTGCTTTTCCAACATAAACCTCACCTGGGAAAGCATCTGTCTCTTCCATCCTGGAACCCTCACGCTCAGGTGAGGCCTGGCCGGAGGTGAGGCTCCATCAAATATTTGCTCATTAGATGAAGGTTCAGGTCCTCCCGCCCTGCCCCCAAGCCATCTGTCAACTGGCAACAGCTGTTACAGATAGAGCCTGAGGCTTCCAGACTGCACTTCCTTAGGATGCAGGAGCCAGGAAGGCAAGCTGAGGCAGGGAGGAGGGAGGCAAGGCAGGCACACTGCAGAACTGCCTCCACTTAGCATCCAGGGTGACAGCTGGGGCTTCAGGGTTAGGGCTTCAGGGCCTTCAACCCCAAAGCTCCAAAGACACTGTTGGAGAAAAATGGAAGAAGAAAAACAGAACTTCACACCAGGCTTCCTGCCCAGGGCTCAGAATCCACCTCCCAGAGAGTTACTGGCTTTTTACATTTTTTTTTCCAAAAATATTTTTTTAAAATGTCATTTGTGGAATAATCTTACTATTTAGCCTTGGCTGGCCTCCAACTTGTGATCCTCCTGCCTCCACCTCCTGAGTGCTAGAGTTCTAGGTGTGAATAACTATGCCAGGTTCAAATTATGTATGTGAGTTGTGTATATATGTATGTGTTTTATATATGTATATGTATGTGTGTGAATGTGTATACGTATTGGGTTGTTTGGAGGATTTTTTGTTTTGCTTTGTTTTGTTTTTGAGACAGGGTTTCTCTGGGTAGCCTTGGATGTACTGGAACTCATTCTGTAGACCAGGCTGGCTTTGAACTCATAGAGATCCCTTGCTTCTGCCTCCCACGTGCTGGAGATTAAAGGTATGCGCCACTGCCACCTGCTTGGGTTGGGTTCTTTGAAGCAGAGCTTCACTACATAGTCCTGGCTGGCCTGGAACTCATTATGTAGACCAGGCTAGCCTCAAACTCAAGGCACCCCTCCTGTCTCTGCTTCCCAACTGTTGTGATCACAGGTGCATAGGGTACCACCTTGTCTGACCACCACTCTGGGCTCACTTTGCTTTATTGTGCTAAATACACATGACATGAAATCTGCCATGTGTGGTGTGCGTATGCAAGTCTATGGTGTCAGATACTCTCAGAATGGTGGACAGCATCCCAGCAGCTCCTTACGACTTTGCTTCTGTAAAGCTGGAACTCTGTCCCCTTTCAACAGACCTCCATACCCTCTCCTTGTGCCAAGCTGCCACCATTCTGACTACCCAAATCCTCTCAGGTTTGTCTAGCAGCTAGTGTCTTTCAGTTACAGTGGTGTTCTCCAGGTTTGTGCAGACAGTGACACATCAGAATGCCTTCTCTTTTAAGGTTGAGTAGTATTTCAACGCATATGCTGCTGTTCTCTCTCTCTCTCTCTTTCTCTCTCTCTCTCTCTCTCTCTCTCTCTCTCTCTGTCTCTCTCTCTTCTTCAGGCAGAAACCTGGAGGCAGGAACTTAAGCAAGTGTCATGGAGGATGCTGAGTACCGGCTGGCTCCCCATGGCTTGCTCAACTTGCTTTCTTATATAGCTCGGAACCACCTGCCCAGGGGACGGCACCACCCATAGTGGTCTGGCCACTCCCACAACCATCAGTAATCAAGAAAAATTCCTCACAGACCTGCCTACAGCCCAGTCTTATGAAGGCAGTTTCTCAATTGAGGTTCTTTCTGCCCAGATGATCCAGTTCATGTCAAGTTGACAGAAACTATCCAGCATGCCTTGTTTAGGTGGTCATTGTGTTTCCTCTTTGGAGACTGACCACAGAAGTCCTTTTCCTGCTTTCGGATGGAGTGGTTTGGGCTTTTGACACTGACTTTCCCCCATGGAGTTTCAGCTCTCTGCACACCCTGGTTGCTTTTGAGTGGACGGTTCAGCCCTGAGGCAGGAGGCAGGCTGGATGAGACTTGGCATGTTTCTAGGCACTGGGGTACAGCCCCCCACCCCCAGCCTGAACCTGGCACCTGCATAGCTGGCTGTGGTGCAGGGATTGAGGTAAGGCATTGAGACTCCAAGGGGCTCCTCTGTGGGGTCTGTCCTGGAAGTGTGTCTCTCCTGCCTGGCTCCACTTAGACAGACAGACAGACATCCATGCCTGAATGGAAGCCCCTCCGAACACCTTTCCTGACTCATTGACACCCACTGTCTCAAGTCCCTGTCCTGGGCTGCAAGGACAGGGAGACCAGAAGTCCTGGTTCTGAGTGTCACCTCTCCACCTCCACCTGGGTGCAGGCGTGCCTGCAGGGCCTGTTCCTCAACATCTTCCTCCCAGACATTCTTCTTCCCTTCACATACCCCTCTTCCAGGCTCCCTCAGTTTGTCCTCAACCTCTTTTCTATGACTTGGGCACTGAGGTTTCAACTATTTGACAAGCAACAGGAAGATGATTTTTTTTTTTAACAGGGAACAAAAATTTTATTTGTATTTCAACAATATGTGGACAGGTGAGCTTAGACTGTTATCATGTCATAAATTCCATGAATATAATTTAGATTAAATTCTTCCACTGAGTTGGTTGATGTATTTGCTATGTTACTTTGTCTCACAATTCTTTTTTTTTATTTGAATTACAAACAAGATTGAATTACATGACAATCCCAGTTCCCTTCTCCCTCCCTTCCTCCCCTAACACCCCCCAACTAAAAACCCTACCTGTCACATGTCATTTCTTCTAATCTTCACCTTTCTGCTCCCTCACGACCTCTGCATCCTTCCTTTTCTTCCCTTCTCATTCTCGTAGCTCCCTCCCCCCCTCTTCCCATGCTCTCAATTTGCTCAGGGGATGGTGACCCTTTCCCCTTCTCCAGGGGACAAAGTTTGTCTCTTTTAGGGCCTTCCTTGTTTACTAGGTTCTCTGGCAGAAGATGATTTTTTTTTACATTTTTTTTAATTTGTGTATATATAGGGGGCACACATGCCATGGTGCATGTGTGGAGGTGTTGCCCATGGACGTCAACCCTTTCCTTCCATCATGTGGGTGCTGAGGGTTGAGCTCAGGTTGTCAGGCTTGGCAGCAAACAGCTTTATGCAGTAAGCTATCTCAATGGCCCTGAAGCAGGGTTCTGAAATATAGAACAAGGTGGGTGATTGGTGCTTCTGTGTCCTGAAGACCTGAGTTACCCATAGCAGCTCTTCTCCCAGCTTGGACCACTAATCATTCTTGCAAAAGCCAGTTTGCCTTCAGGATAAATGTCAATACCAAGCGTGGAAACTGTAGGCTGGGTACACAGAGGTTCCTGGGGGGCAGAGTCCTGCCCAAGGCTGAGTGGACACCTGGCTGATGACCTATGAAGGGCTTGTTTGCAGTGCTGGGCATCCGTTTGTCATGCTCTAGGTTGCAAGGCAGAAATTTCCAACTCGACCAGCTCCAAGAGTAAGAACAGCACCATTTGTGAGATTGCTGAGGTGACCACTTGGTAAGTGGATGTGGTGGCCAAGTTATATTAACATCAGAGACACAGGCACTGTATCCTTCCACCCTCAGTGCACAGTGTTGGCTTTGTCCTAACTCTGTTAGGACATCTTACAGTCTTGCAGTCACAAGACAGGGCCATGTGCTATGTGCCTAGTGGGGATACATTCTCTCTGGTGGAGAACATGCCCACCATAGCATCTGGCTGGCTTTCCTAGGACAGGTGTCCTCCAACCCCAGAGCAGGAAAAGTCACTAAGGTAATTCCATGGATAGGCGTATCAGAGAAAGCAACCACACTCCAAGGGCTGAGGATGGCTCTAGACAACCAGGTAATATGTGTGGAAACGTGGATGGAGGGGAGTCGGGATGGTGCCTGTCTTTTTGCTCCAGAGTAGGCAGGAAAACAGACCCTGGGTTTGTGAAGTGTCCCATGGAGGACCTCATTCATTCATGAAGCCAGTGATGAGTCTCCCACCAAAACCACAAGCTCAGCCAGCCATGAATCACACCCAAGATAAAGCCAGCCATTCTATAAAACAATTGAACTGGAATGAAACAAATCAAACATGGACATGCTCCCCAGACCACCCACAGAGTCTCACTTCTGGTCCCAAATATATGGCAGACAGGGTGGCTCTGAGTCAAGGATGGCTGGACAGTCTCTGGGAGCTCTTTGAGGTTGAGGAACAAGGTGTGACATCTGAGGCCGGACCAGGCCACTGCAATTGCCATTTGGTCACTAGCAGTGGCCAAGACAGCTGACACCAACAGGTAACTGGTATGAAATCTGGTCGGAGTTTCTAGTGCTCAACCCGTGGGTCACAACCCCTTTGTGGGGAGGCTGTTGAATGACTTTTTCACAGGGGTTGCCTAAGGCTATCATAAAACACAGGTATCGACATTGCAATTCAGAACAGTAACAAAATTAAAGTTATTAAGTGGAACCAAAAATAACTTCATGGCTGGGGTCGCCACAACATGAGGAACTGAATCAAAGGGTTGCAGCATTAGGATGGTTGAGAACCGCTGTCCTGGTGGCTCCTGATGGCTCTGAGTGTGTCTGAATCTCAGTTTCCCCACTGTGAAAGAGTAAAACAAATGGAACCCACACTTAGGTGAGATGGAGGAGGTGGCTCCAGACTACTAGATATCAGGGACATGGTCCTTCTGCCTCCTTCCCTCAAGGTCAAGGTCAAGCCTGGCTTCCAGGCTCTCCAATTGCCTGTGGATCACACACTGTTGCCCTTGACTTTCAGTCTACTCCAGGGATGTTTCCTCACCAGTCAGCTGGGCTCATTCCTTACTTCTGCTGTTTGGACTACCTCTCCAAAAGACAGTTCCACCTACCTCTTTACAGTCTGAAGCACAGCTCAGATGTGTTATTTAAGGCAACAGCTATGAGAGGCAAAATGAGCTGCCCAAAGTGGCCCAACCCTGATGCTAGAGTCAGGAGTGAGGCAAGACTTAGTTGCTGCACTCATAGGTCTAACACCCTAGGGCAAAGGACAGACCACAGTCAGGTCACCAACAGCTAAAACACAACAGGGGAGGCCAGTACTGTGAGCCAAAGACCAGATGTGGTGGTGAGGAGAGGTGGGTATAGTTTATATAGTTTATATGGGTGGGTCAGAGATGTCCTTTTGGGCCTTAGAAGTGGGGTGGACAGATTTGGGCAGTGTAGAAAGCCCAGTGGATCAGGTAAGGCAGGCTCTTAAAGTCACCACAGGGAGTCTGCATTGTGTAGGTGTGGTGGGGACCAACCACTGGTTCATCTCAGCACATGGAGAGGGATGAATAGATGGAGGAGAGGGAGGGAGAGAGAGGAAGGAGAGAGAGAGAGAGAGAGAGAGAGAGAGAGAGAGAGAGAGAGAGAGAGAGAGAGAGGAGAGGAAGAGGAAGAGGAGGAGGAGGAAGAGGAGGAGGAGGAGACAAAAGGGTACAGGGAACAAGCATAATGGCACCCAGGAATGGATGGGGGTGGGATGGGGAGGGTGAATGATGGAGTATGACACCCCCCAGCATGTACTCTCCAGTAGTTAGAAGTGATGTTTTTCCTTCCCAGGCCATGCTCTCTGGAGCAGACCTTCCATCCTGCCTCCTACAAGAAGTCATCCCCCCTACTCCTTTTTGAGGTTGAGATGGTCCCTATTATGCCCTTCTGCCCACACCAACTAATCAGTTCTATTTACATTTGTAGTTCAATGTTAAAAAGTCCACGGAGCCTGTCCAGCCCCGGCCTCTTCTCAAGTTCCCAGACATCTATGGTCCCCGGCCAGCTGTGACAGCCCCAGAAGTCATCAACTATGCAGACTACACTCTGGGGACCACAGAGGAGTCTGCTGCACCTGCCAGTCCCCAGGCCCAGAGTGACAGTCGCCTTAAGAGGCAGGTTACAGAGGAGCTGTTCATCCTTCCTCAGAATGGTAGGGTTCCCTTTCCCTGGAGGGGGCATGGGCAATAGGGAGGGGTTTGCCAGTGTCTTCTGATGCAGTGTGTGACCTGCCAAGGCTGTCCAGAGCCCTGGTGTGGTGCAATAGGTTGACTTCATTGTTTGGTATTCAGCCTTCCTGTGAGAACTGAGAAGTCTCCTTCAGATCTTACTGTGTGATTATATAAGGGATTTTTAAAAGTCAAGGTTAGAAACAAGCTTCCGAATTATGCCTAATTCTCTGCCTTTTTACATGCTTGCTGTGTGGTATTGGACATGCAGCTAAGTCTCTCTGGGACATCCTCCTCCTCAATGAAGTATGATCATATTATCACTATGATGGTCACTGTCAAATGTATATAGATAACGACTAAAATAAAATGCCCAAAGCAGGGCTCAGCACATAGCATCAAACTGTTGTTATTGCCCTATTCTCCTCTCTATGAGCATCAGCCTTCAGAAGGTGGCCAACATGGTACAGACGGGAATAACAGGGAAGCTGAGACACAGGCCTTAACCCTCAGGAACACAGAAGATTCTAAGAGAGACAATCAAAATTAAGAAGGTGGCCAGTCCTGTGGTCCAAGTTGACTGCATGTGGCAATGCAGGAAGCAGCAGCTTTGACAGTGACGTGGGTTTATGTGGATTCCTGTTGGCCAGTGGACAGGAGGCCTGATGCAGGAGTCAGCAGTGTACATTGGCCTAGCTTTTTAAGAACCACTTCAATCCGCACTGCAAATGGGCTAATCCTTTTGGCTGTCAGCATCTAGGCTCTCCCAACCCACATTTTAAGTAGATTCAAACTTGAAGACTTGAGAGTGGAAAGTCAGGCAAGACTCATGGGGATGAGTACTCTTGGGAGTGGTTCCCACAGTCAGAGCCTCTCTCAGGAGCCCCTGATTCCTCGATGCTTGGATGGAACCAGGATGGAATACCACCACCACCACCACCACCACCACCACCACCACCACCCCTGCCTGGGGGAAGCAGCTCCTGGCTGCAAAGAATTCATCACATACCCATTCCATTTTTTTTTTCTTTTCTTTCCCATCCCATAGTGCAGCAGCCTGGTTCTGATCCACAGACAGTTGGGAGCATTGACCACTTCAGCCAACACCCCCATGATGCACTGAGTGTGTTTGACTCTCTGAGCCCCACTGCTCCCCTCACCACAGTGATCAGCACCCGTGTCTGGAGGAGGAGTCCATCCCTGCCACTCACATGGCACTGTCCTTTGGTCACTTGGGAAAGATGGCTGCAGAGTGAGCTTGCAGATGCCACTCTGAATAGAAGCCCAGCCAGGGATAAAATATGTCAGATGAGTGGAGGTTTGGGTCTGGGTTTTCAGGCTGAGGCTGCCTGAGCACTAAGAGCTCTGGGTACCACTAAGTCCCTTCTTACCTAGTGTGTTGCAGTGTCCTCAAGATGGCTTTGGGAGCCACGTGCATCCTGCACATGTATGTCTTGGTCAATCTGCTCCCTAGAGAGCTGTTTGTAGCAGGAATCTAATAATGAGCCCTTGGGGACATTAACGGTCCTCTAGAGTCCTGCCCTCTGATTCATTCTGAGGACCAGCAGTTCAGTTCTGGTTGCTAACATTGTTATCTGCAGCAGCCACTGTGGCTTCTTAGTTCTCCTTCTAGGCTTGATTCCTGAGATTCTTTCACACATTAGGCTCTAGATCAAGAGAAGGGTGGAGACAGCCATACTGACAATTCTATTGGCAGTTTTAGGACCTTCTTTTATTAATCAATTAATCTATATTTTATGTGCATTGGTGTTCTGTCTGCATGTATGTCTTTGTGAGAGTGTCAGATCCCCTGGAGGTGGAGTTACAGACACTTGTGAGCTGCCATGTGGGTACTGGGTCTTGAACCAGGGTCCTCTGGAAGAGCAGTCAGTGCTCTTAACCACTGAGCCATCTCTCTAGCCCCCAGTACCTTCTTAATTAAAGAAAAGGTCCTCTGTTCACTCAGCAAATGTTGAATGCACGTAAGTAAAATGTCAACGCCACCATCCTTGCCAGTGGCATCTACTCTGGAGCTTCTCTTTGCTGTTATCTCTACCTGTTCACTTCTGTGAAATTTGCCCACAATTCCATGCTCCACCAGAACTACCAAACAGGCTGTGACAGCTTTCCTTATGGGAAGCTCACTACAGACCAAGCACAGAGCTGAGAGCATCCCCTAAAGGATGCCCAGCTACTATGTGGCAGTGTAAATATGGCACCAAAGCACACATATTGACCACTGGACCCCAATGATCCCTTGAGGTGCAGTGCCCATAGCCTCCTTTGGGGATGGTTTTCGTCTTAGTTCCATGGTTTAGATGGCAGAGATGACTTGATATGATCAGGGAAGCAGAACCCCGATATGATGGCCATGGTCGTTCTTTCTATCTCCCAGGTGTGGTGGAGGATGTCTGTGTCATGGAGACCTGGAACCCAGAGAAGGCTGCTAGCTGGAACCAGGCCCCCAAGCTCCACTTTCGCCTGGACTATGATCAGAAAAAGGCCGAGTTATTTGTGACTAGCCTGGAAGGTATTGCTTTGTGTGATTAGCAGGGACTTGTGTATGCCCTGCTGGTGGGATGGCAGGGTCTGCAGCTGGAGAGAGCCAGGGTTAGCACTCTGGCAAATAGCTCCTCATGCATGATGCTCAGATACAGAGATTCTTCTGCCTCCCTCATGTAACCTTGCAAATCAGGGGTTTCTGGCTGGCGGACGCCTTTTCTCTGTGCGGTGACTCAAGGCCCAATCCCTTACACCTGTAGTTCCCTAAGCTCCTCAGACCTACTGTTAGATGCTTTTAGCTGAAAAGACAAGAACTAGAGGAAGGCACAGTCATTCTGTAATAGTCTTAATGGAGGAAGCACGAGCCACTTCTGCTCATACCCCACTGGTTGGAACCTCATCACTTGGCCACATTTCGTTGCAGGGGATCCTAGGAAATGTGACCTGGCGGGCTGCCTAAGAAGGTGGGGAAATGAGTGATTGATGAGCAGCTAGCAGTCATTGCCAGCGATGCCTTTGACATTTAACAGGGGTTTGTACCAGGCAAAGACAGTCTTTCAAAGGTCAGAAATATTTCTGAGAACTTTCTCAAGAATCGGGTAGTTAGTCCTGGGAAACACTGCACTGACAGTACACCTTACTGCCAACAAAATTAAAACTTTGCAAAGAAACAAGGGGTTGTGATGGGGTCAGCTGTGCTGTGTGCTTGTTTCTAATTTCTTTTGTTTCCTGTATTAGCCAACTTTCTATCACTGTGACCAAACACCTGAGGAGGGGGACTTAAAATGAGGCAAGATTTCTTTTGGCTTGCACTTCCAGAGTTTTCATTCAGCCCGTGGTTGGCCCTGTTGCCTTTGGGCCTGTGGTAAGCAGAACATCTCAGTAGGCAGAACACTGGGGCAAAGAGCACATATGGAGCAAAGCCACTCACCTTACAGTGACAAGGAAGCAGGGGGTGGCAGAGTCCCAATATCCTCTTCAAGAATATGTGCAGTGACGAATTTCCTTCCACAAGTCCCCACCTCCCTCGAGCATGATCAGCCAAGGGCCAAGCCTTCAGCCACAGTCTTTGCAGTACATTTTAAGATCCAGACTTACATTAGTTACTTGTCTACTTGTTGTGGTAAAATACCCTGACGAGACAATTTAAAGAGGAAGGATTCATTTGGCTCGGTTTGAAGCATGCGTCCACCACATCCCGTGGTGGAGACGTCACGGCAGCTGGAGCTTGAGGTAGCCAGTCATATCGTGTCTACAGTCAGGAAGCAGAGAGTGATGAACTCTAGGGCTCAATTTTTTATTCAGCCTCAGATTCAGCCCTGGGGTGCCTCCTATAACAAGGGTGGGTCTTCCACATCTAAAAGCTCCCTCCTAGACAAGCGTGGAGATTTGTTGCCAAGTTGACAAAGCTAAATATCATATGCCACGTATCAGTCTTGTGTTGCACTTGGTCCTGGGGATGGAAATCAGAGCTTCAAACATATTCAGTAAGTGTTCTACCTCTGACCTTTCCCTCAGCCCCTTGTTTCCTAACTTGAGTGAGAATTTTCCCTTTTTTTTTTTTTTTTACAGTTGTTTAAGATGTTTAAACAATTCCATGTACTCTGGTCTGTCTGACCCTCAGGAAAGTAACATTTGACAGATTAGAAGACTGAGTTCTAGCCTCTCCTATGAGAGGTCCAGGTTACTTTGGTAACCAGTGACTGACCAGGAATAAACAGACCCTTGAAGCTCAGGAGGAAGCTATGGTCTGTTGGGATGTTAGGTCCTCAGGCCTCATTTGTGGACACAGGGCTCATTCAGCATCTCCTTCTGCAAAATGTCAGTGTCCACACTGAAGGGACGGTCACCAGAGTGACCTTGGAGGAGGACCTGCAGGACACAGCCATGCCATGACACCACAGAAATACTTGTCAGAAGGGGAGAAGCTCAGTGGTACAGAGTGGGCACACTGTGAGGGAGACCCAGATCTCTTTCCTGGTGAGGTTAAAGACCAAAGCCAGTCGGACTAGCCAAACACCTGCTAAGGGATTCACAAAGTGCTATGGTTGAATTCCTAACTGTCCCCAAAGATGCATGTGGCTAACACTTGCTACCCAGCCCCCTAGCCTCTTTCTCTCACCCTCATATTTTCCTGGCCATGGCATGAGTTGCTCGGCTTGCTCATGTGATTCCTCCATGACAGGCTGCTTCACAAAGTAATGTAGCCACTGATATCATGGGCTAGAGTTTCTGAAACTATGTGTCCAAGTAAACCTTTTTACTTTATAAGTTGATTCTCTCGGGTATTTGTCACAGTGTCAGAGAGCTGACTAACACAATTCACAGTGTGACGCATTCAAAACATCAAGGTCGAGAATCGGAAGCAACATTCATGAGGCAGCAGCCCGGTGATTCAGATCACAAGTGGCTGTGTGGTAAATATTTAAAATGCAGAAACAAATGAGTCACAGCACTGCTAGCTATCCTAACAAAAGCTCTTCAGGGCCTTGGCACCAATGGGGACATCTCTGAATCTTGGGGTAAGAAGGGATCTAGAAAGTGCCTCTTCTTGTTTCTATTATCCAATGAAAACTCATCCCCCCATGATGTCCTATTTTGAGAACTTTCCCTACAAGACAACTGCACAATTATGGGATGTAGTGGTTATCCCAGGGTCCTGCAGAAACCCAAGGTCATCTGTGTTCTGTAGCCCTGTCTAGGGACCTATACCCCCCATCCCCGGGAAGTCCCAGGTCTGTCTTGTTTTGTCCTTGCCTGCAGCTGTTACCAGTGACCATGAAGGAGGCTGTGACTGCTACATCCAAGGCAGTGTGACCATCAAGACTGGCTCAGTGGAGGCACAGACAGCTCTGAAGAAACGGCAGCTGCACACCACCTGGGAGGAGGGCCTAGCCCTGCCCCTGGGTGAGGATGAGCTCCCCACAGCCACCCTGACACTCACCCTTCGGACCTGTGACCGCTTCTCCCGCCATAGTGTGGTTGGGGAACTCCGCCTAGGCCTAGATGGAGCATCTGTACCCTTGGGAGCAGCACAGTGGGGCGACCTGAAGACCACAGCAAAGGTAGGGCTTTACAGACCAGAGAGTGAGAGCTGGCTGGTAGAGGGTGGAAGCAGAACACTGAGATGGAGAAACAAGACTCACAGACATTCTCGACTCAGGCAAAGGGCACCTGTCCCTAGGGGTGCTTCTTATTGCCCAAAGACAACCCTGCCACTAGGAGCAGCATCATGGTAAGGGTGGCAACAGCTTCCATGATTTGGCAGAGATGATCTCACCTAAATCCAGTCATGGTTCTCATGCTCCTATCAAGCTTTTCCCAGTAGAAGTGATCAGAGGAAGGAAACAGAGCCCCTCTGCTCTCAGAGCATGCAGACCTAAGGCAAACTGATACAGTTGACTGCTGGCAGCTGGTCTGAGACAGGTGTTACAGTCTGAGATGGCAGAGAAGAGCCTGTGGTAGGTCTGGTAGGCAGGGGTGCTGGCACTAACTCTAAATGAGCTACCTTGGCTCTGTGAGGACCAGAGAAAACTCAATGGTCTGCACAGATACTGTTCTGGGATGGTGTTTACTGTGGAGGCTGCTGAGAAACTGGACTCTTTGGGGAGCAAGCCATGTTCACCCACAGGCCATGGCAATATGGGGTCAAGGTAGGATAGGGATTGTGTGAAAGTCCTCAGTATCCATCCAAGAGCCTGCTACTGAAGAGCCTCTAGGGAATTTCTGATAATGACCTGTCAATTAGCTGGTCTGTAGCACTAAGATGTATCCAAACTTTTGACTTTGGGATACGATGTTGTCATTTACAAAGGTCATGATCAAAAACCATGTAATCAAGTTTTATTTTAAAAATATCACAAAGTAATCCCACTTAATGTTTTAGGTGAGTTTATGGTTTTGCATTGGGCAGCATTCACAACAATCTTTGGACCATGAAGGTGCATACAGCTATGGAACACAGGCTGGATCAATCTGGATCAGCTTGCTAGGCCCACAAAGTTGCAAGCCTTTCCCATAACCCATTCTGGATAAAGCAAGTTGCCAGCCTGCCCATCGAGACACCATTTCTGTGCACCCATCTCAGTGGCTCAGCTCAGGGAATCATCTTCCTTCTAGTCTTCACTGCCCAACCCATGCAGGTGAGGGCAACACTATTACCACCATGTCTGCACACAGGAAACTGAGGCTGATCTGATTAGGAATCTGCACAGTATTGGCAGACCAGACAGGGCATATAGCTCAGCCTCAATGGCATGTCCTTCTGACTCATCCTGGGTGCTTTTCTCAACTTCATTGCACCTGCCAGAGGAGGTGACAGGCAGGGGGCTTTCCTCTGCAAGCCTGGACTGTAGGATGAAGAGAGCACCCCACTCCTTACTTGCTTCTCTTTGGCTCATCATTTCTTCTGGGCCCGTTTTCCTGTTTTGTTTTGTTTTTTTTTCTCAGCTTAGACAATTAATAGTAAAAACTACAGCCACCCTTGGAGACCTGCTGTCTCAAAGCCTACTTTATAATTGGTATGTGATTTGGGATGCATGTGGGGTCACAGACAGGGCCCCTGATGGGAAAGAGGACATGTGAGCTGTTTTTTCTGGAGCTTAGGAGGTTCCCCTATCTGGCATGGGTGTTTCTGAAACGCACCTCACAGAGACAACTCCTGGGTGTCTTGCCTGTTTCTGTCCATTCCCCAGAAGACAGCAATCACTCATTCATAAGCACCTCACCTAACCCCTACTGTGTCCCAGGCAGTATGCCACAGCTGCAGCAGAGTCCTGTCCTCAGGCTCATCCATCTTAATGTCATCACTCTTGCTGCAGCTGTCACCACTCCACAGATAGCTAGGCACATCTCTTTCCCTCTGGGCAGTGTTGGGAGAGGCATCACGCTCCAGGCCTGGTCAGAAATCCCCATCCAGATGGAGAGTGAAGGCTGATGTAAAGCTGGTGAAGGAATCTACAGTTATTGCAACTCAGATGGTTTTTTTTTTTATTTTCTTTTCTTGGCTTGAATGGGTTAACAGAGGTGGCAGCAGTGCCCCAGTTCCAGCCGGAAGACATTTAGCCAAAAGTGGCATGTGCGTCATTAGAGACAACAGAGCACCCCACTCTGAGGGCAGCTTGGAGTGATTCATTGGGCATCTAAGAGAAAAGGAGGTAGGGAGAGGCAGGAGAAAGGAGAGGAAAAGGGCTGCTTTCACTCATGGTTCTCTGAGTATCTGAACCCAGTCAGGTGTTACTGCAGGGTCTCTTGTATAACAGCATCCACAAGGCAGGTCCAGGATTCACTCACACAGTTGAGAAGCCCTGCAAAGATGCAAGCCTGCTCTCTGAGGAGCAGAGGGCTCAGACTGGTCATCTGTAACTACAGCCCAGGCCAGTTGTGGAGCGCTGTCCAGGGCTATGTGCTTGTCACCTGTTCCAGACCTCCGTGCCTATATTGTAAAATAAGAGCACCAGGAGAGACTGTTCACCCAGGAAGCCAGAGTGGTGAACGGGGATTTGGGCTCCCTTAGAGCAGACTTCACAGGAGTCTCAGGTTTGCTGTCGTAGCTACTGGCCCTGGTGGTAACAAGCCCCACTTGGCTCTCCTGCTGAGAATGATAATTCAGTGCCCTTCTCAAGGTCATTGCCAAGATCAAGAGAGATGTCTGAAATTTTTCTGGCAAACATTTATTTTGTGTTCAGTGTGTGTCTGGCGCCAGGGATGTGCAATGAACCTGCAGTCCAGTGGCACAGGCAACATACTTGCATGGGCACAGTGTTCTTGTTTAATAGACCTTTGCATCCCAAGATTCCCTGAGTCTCCCAGATCAGTTTGTCATATGACTAGCCACCTATAGCTGATTAAATTCTCCTGGAATCTCAAGGCCAAGGCCTGCCTCTGGGCACCTCAACAGACCAGGATTGACCACCAGCTGCCTTAAGGGTCCAATTAGCAAAGACATGCAGGGACAGAACAGGAAGCTTGTTTCCTGTACTACATCAGAAATGCGGCATGTCTAGCAACCTCCTAGAACATTGTCTGCCTCCCTGTCCTGACAGGAGCTCCAAGATGACACAGGAATGATAGTTGTGGGGACAAAGGTGTGGGTGCCATTATCTTGCTTCTATGCAAGCGCATCACTACTGCTTTGTGGGGTCCAGTTCCCAACGTGAGGTGATGGCCCACAGGTTCCCCAATTCTTAGAAGTAGAAACAACTCAAAGAGGGAGAAAAGATTCCAGGAAAAAAAACGGAGTCAATTAGGATGGAGAACTGGCTCAAGAGCAAAGAACAACTTCAAAAGAACAAGCCATTGGGGTCATGGTAGAGACATTTGTCCTGGATGGCTGACATGCTCTGAGGCAGAGGGTGTGCTCAGAACGCACAGCAGGCTTCCACTAACCGTAGCCTGTGCCAAGTGTGACTGAAGGAGGTAAAGGGCTCTGTGAGCACTCACAGTGACCTCAGTATTAGGATGGGGAAGGGGCTCCCTGAATCCCTTTACTGTGCAGCAAGAAAGGACAGGCTACTAAAGCTGTGCCACAGAGTCAGGAAAGGGTTCCTCCAAAGGACTTGGCAACATTTCACACTCCTGCAGGAGGTTGATGGGGGACATTGTAAACCGTCTCATGGGATGGACAGAGTGCATAGAGGAGCTTCCTAGAGGATCCGTACCTCCTTGGACCACACCACTACTACTTGGTCCTTGCCCAACCATCCCCACTGCCCCAACTTTGTACCGGTGTTGCTGGCTCCTGTTGGTGAATCCAGTTCTTATCAGCATGAGGACAGCCACTACATTGGTGATGTTGGTCTGAAAAGCTGGAGTTACCTCTTCAAACAAAGAAATGGGCAACTCGGGGCTGGGGACAGCAATTGAGAGTTCCTACCCCTCCGAAAGAGGATCTAAGTTCCAACACTCACATTAGGTGACTCACAGCTACCTGTAACCCCAGCTTCAAGGGATCTGGTGATCTGCACTCACACATGTACATACCCACACAGAGGCATACATACAAACTTAGGCTTAAAAATCAGTAAAATCAAGGGGAAAAAGAAAGAATTCTCTACTCCCCCAGGAGCCTGATAGGTCCATCCATGGCTCTAAAACTGGGGTTCCTAGGACCCTAGAGTTTTACCAAGGCTCTTCCAGAGTCTGGAAAAAGGAGAGCACCCCCCCCCCCCGCTTTTTGCCCTCAATGTAGCCTAAGTGGAGGCTCTTTTCTGTTTATAAATTGGATCTAAAGAGATAACGTGCCAGAGTGTGGCAGCTCATGCCCAATCCCAGCACTCTAGAGGGACAGGCAGGTGAATTTCTGTGAGTTTGAGGCCAGCTTGGTGTACATAGTGAGTTCTGGGCCAGCCAGGGTTATGTAGTGAGACACTGTCTCAAAAAATAAAATAATAAAAGAAAGAAAAGAAACACACACACACACACACACACACACACACACACACACACACACACAACCACAAAGAGATAGCATATGGTAGACCAAGATTCCTGATGACACACATGCCAGTCCCCTTCCTCTGGGCCCTGCTGCCTTGTGCAGTGGTAGATAAACTAACCTTAGGTGAATGGATCCTGGAATATTTGTGGGGTACGAGGGTACTAGAGTGTGACTCTAGTCTCGGCTTCAGCTGATGGGTCAGAAGCTAGGCTCTAGTGCAATCCCCTACCTTCCTGTTTTCAGGAGCCATCTGCAGGGACTGGGGAGGTCCTTCTGTCAATCAGCTACCTCCCAGCTGCCAATCGCCTCCTTGTGGTGCTGATTAAAGCCAAGAACCTCCACTCCAACCAATCGAAGGAACTTCTGGGCAAGGGTAAGTGAGGCTGCAAGGGAGACAGGCAGGGTGTCCCAGGATGCATGCAGAAGGCAGTGGTATCTGCCATAAAATGGAGATGGGCTAACGGGGGTGGTGGTGGTGGTGGTGGTGATAGGAGTCCAGGTGTGGAGTCACCCTCAGCATATGTTGCCCAGGATACAGTAGTCAATTCTAACAGATACTCTGATGCCTTTTAGTTTTCTCACATCTCTGCTAGTGTTCCCACATGCTCCCACTCTTTTCTCTGTCCCAAGCCTTGGCCAAATGCCCCCATATACACCTGCTGAGAATGGGTGACAGCAGCTGATGTGTGACTGTGAGGGTAAAGTCTGGGGCCTAAGGAGCCTATAGCATGGATGCCCACATAAACCTCTTCATAAAAGCCTGTAGGTTTTGAGTTGCCTTCTGACACCTGGACACAGGTCCCTAGCCATGGGGACCTAGCAAAGCAGAAAAGCAGCAAGGATGAACTGGGCCACACCTGCACAGGAAGCAAGATCTCAATAACACCGAAATCATCCTTACATATAAAAAGTTACAAAACAGACTCACTCGTGCATTCCTAACAGGTCCTAGGCAAATCAAATCAGAAGAGCTGTTGTTGAAGTCCTGAGCCACAGGTCAGAGGTGGATGCCTGGCTTCATCCCTTCCATTCAATTCTTAATTCTGTCTTGCTTTTTTTTTTTTTTTTTTTTGTAAATAGCTCCCATCAGGACCATTACAGAAGAGCACTTTGTGTCTGAAATATCTCTGTAGAAATAACAAACTAACCACCCAGGGGCGATAACGATAGCAATAAATACAAAGTAACAATTATTCTCACATTAGCTTGGGCAACCTTGACTAATGAAAACAAAATGTCCTAAGCTGTGGAAGCTTGCCTGCTGACTTGTGGATTTCCTGGGGACCTGGGAGCAGGGAGCCAGACTTCACCCTCTCCATAGGAAATCCAGGTCCTCAAGTAAAAGTTAGAAAAAAAGACAAGTGACCAGGAGGTCACTCACCATCTTAACGGACACAAAGGCTTGACTGGAGAATGAAGAAGATGAGGGGGGACAGAACACTGTTTTCCTGGTCTGATTAGAAATCAAACTGGAGGACACCTAAACCTTGTCCCTGACTTGGTTTGTTAAGTCACTTAGGGTTTTTTGGCCAAAGTGGTTCCCTGGAGGCCCTATGACATGCCCAGTCTGAGCCACCCACTGACTTCATACATTTTGTGACAGGTTATGTATCTCTAATCGAAAAATCCCAAATCCAATAAATACCAACATCTGAACGCTCCTAGTGGACCACTAGTGGAGAATTCTACTCCAAAACACTTGGTTTTATGTTGTATAAAAGAATCTTCAAGCTGTGTGTATAGATGCTTGTGAAACTCTAGGGGTGTAGGCCTGGAATCTCAGCTACTGTGAAGGTAGCTACAAGTTCCAGGCCTGCTTAGGCTGTAGAGAAAGTTCAAGACCAGCTGGAATGATATAGTGCAACCCTGTTTCCAAATCAAAAAGAAAGAGAAAGCTGGAGGTTTTGCTCAGGGGTAATGCTTGCTTAGCATGGGTAAGGTCCCAGGTTCAAGAAAAAAAATCATTAAATAAATTTTATACTTATATTTGAGCCCCATCCCCAAGATATTTTCTAAAAATGCAAATATTCCCCAAGTCTGAAAAACACCCCAAATTTGTAAGGTTTATGGTCTCAAACCTTACAAATAAATATTCTCAACCTGTGTGGTCAGTCTTTCACATTCTAGTGTAAGTTACAGATGGAGGTGTATTCCAGCTGCCATCAGACCCTAGCAACTCACCCCCCACCCTGACTTTCTTTCCTCTGTACCCTTCCCCAGATGTCTCTGTCAAGGTAACCTTGAAGCACCAGGCTCAGAAGCTGAAGAAGAAACAGACAAAACGGGCCAAGCACAAGATCAACCCTGTGTGGAATGAGATGATCATGTTTGAGTTACCAGATGACCTGCTGCGGGCGTCCAGTGTGGAGCTGGAGGTGCTGGGCCAGGGAGAGGAGGGCCCGAGCTGTGAGCTGGGCCACTGCAGCCTAGGCCTGCATGCCTCGGGCTCTGAGCGCAGCCACTGGGAGGAGATGCTAAAAAACCCACGTCGGCAGATCGCCATGTGGCACCAACTGCACCTGTAGTCGGCTGCTGACCACCAACCTTGTCCTTCTTGGGCACAGTCATCCTCCAGGCTCAGCTGTCAGTCATCCCCTCATGCCCTTGTCCACATGCCTACACCCAAAGACAACTGCAGGCGTGTGGGCTGAAGCTAGGGCCTCATTCCTCTCTTTCTATATTCCCAACACTAAAAAGTGAGCAGAGTCACCAGGGCAGTGAGTGTGATGGGTATATCAGCGTCACTTAGAAGACTGTGTCTTGCTCATCTGTGCTATGGAAAAAGATGTGTGTCAGGTACACTCTGGGTAGTTCTGGCTCACTTTAGTCTAAAGCAGCAGTTATCAACCTGTGGGTCCTTCCCCCCTCCCTTGGCAAACCCCTGTCTCCAAAAATCTTCATATTATGATTCACAACAGTAGCAAAATTAGTTATGAAGTAGCAATGAAAATGATTTTATGGTCGGAGGTCACCATAACATGAGGGACTGTGTGAAAGAGTCTCACCACTAAGGAGGTTGAGAGCCACTGGCCAGCCAGCAAGTCCTTGGGCCACCGGGGGGTCATGCCACATTGATGTTCTGAGTGGAATACATCGGGCATCTGTCCTTATCAAGCACAGGGGGAGCGTCTGGAGTAAAGCAGGAGGGGCTGCACCTGATGAGATCCCTTCTACCAGACAGCTGTTCCAACCTTGTCCTCCAGGAGCCCCACACCAGGGCAGTGTGAAGAAGGGAACTCTCTGCTTACTTTAACTCCCCCCTTTCCTATTTTTGCTGTTCATATCCCACTCTGGAAATGTATTGTGTGTTTTGACTGTTTTATTTAAGAAATCAGGGTGGGTTTTGTTTTGTTTTTTTAATCATAAAATTTCTGGTGGCAGCCTCTGGGGGTGGTTGCCACATTCTGAGGGCTAGCTGATATGTTCACCAGTGTCACCCACCCCCTCATCTGACTCTGTGGGACAGACCTGTCCTTCTCAGTGTGCCCATACTTCAGGAGGAAGCAGCTCTGAGCTTGGCCTCTTTTGTCTGGCTAAGTGAATGAAGAGGTGGATAACAACTTAAAGAGGAAACATGGCCTCTTGAAACATACCTCCCTCCAGTTTGGGGGGCATGTCCCTTTAGCTGGAAAATAACAAGAAGCTAAGTTTGGTAATGTCTGCCTCAGTAGATGTTTCCGATAAATGCCCCCACTGGGAAGTCAATGTAAGTGGCTGCTAGCAAAGCTACCTGTGGGCAGAATTCGGGTTGTCAGTTACTTCCTTGCTCTACAGCGCCCCGATGTGGCCACCTGGAACACAGCACCGATATCATGGGAGCTGCTAGACAAGCTTGAGAAGACAAGCAGCCAGGTATCTAAGCAAACATCAGTTGTCATTGCTCACCTGATGGCACTTCCTAGCTCCTCTCATGACTGTTCTCTCTCTCCAAAACTTCCTCTGTAAATTACTCAGAGGTGTCAGACAGATGAATTAAAAACCTTCAGTCACCTTTTACATCGGCTTAGCTTGTTTCCAGCCATGCTTGTAAGTCGCCTCTGAATCAGCTGAATCTTCGTGAACAGTTGGGATCAGTGGGAAGGAACCTAAGTCTTTGCCAAGGAACACTTTCTGGCAAGAGAGCCAAGCTGAGGTGAAAGTAAAGTGAGAGGCTATTTCAGGCTGGGCAGTTAGGAGTTCACCCTCAGTCCTCCCGAGTGCCCTCCCCATGTCAACGAGGTATCCATCTGTTGGGTGTTTGCCCACCAAGACCTTGCATGTATCTGTCCACTCTGATTTGAGATGACTCCAGGGGCGAGTGGACAGCACATCACCTTAATGGAAACAACTGATAACAGGAGCCAGGAGAGCAGTTGGGTTTGAGCTGCTCTCAGTTGTAAAGGAGCTCTGGGGGAAGGTGGCAGTCTCTGAAGTAAACTGAGGTGGGAATCTTTGGAAGAGAAAGTTAGTCCTGTGAAGTGTTTCTGCCCTTGGCGTTTCCTGTTGTTACATGCTGTGTGTTCATTATGCGGTCCCAAATAAAAGCACAAAAAGACACGCATGAGACATTGTGGTCACATGTCTGGTCACACTTTTGAACCCAATCTTACACTGGTAAATAAATCATTTTCAAAGGGGTTGGCAGCCCAGTGTTTTTCTTTGTTCCTTTTCCTTAATATTTTAAATATATAAGATTCATGAAAAAATATTGTGAATTAAGTACTCATGAACCACCACCAACTTCAATGAACCTTGACGACCACAGCTGAATTCCCTTCTTGTGCCCTATGCTGTGAAGAGCAGGACCTTAAATTCTGATGGTGATCATAAGCATTCCTTTATAGCTTTACCATAATCATGGGAACCCTGGGCACTAGAGAGTATCTCTGTGTTTCTAAGCTTTACTTAAATTCTTAAATTGCACCATACTATTTTTTGTTCAACATTAAATTTTTAAGCTTCAAGCAGACATGTGGTTCTAATTACTCTTTCATAGCTATATAATATTCCACTATATGGATCTACCACATTCCATTTTATTGATGTTTTTGATGTACACTTAAATCTCTCTCTCTCTCTCTGTCTCTCTCCTTCTAGGAGTTATTTTATAGGAACTGCTACTGTGGGCATTCCTATGTATGTTTCCCACGTACATATGTAGTCTCTTGGAGATATGTCTAAAAGTGAGTGCAACTGCTAGGACAAAGTGTGTGTGTCCTTAATTTTCATTTTCATAAACAGGAGTCTTCGGAATTAGAGGAAAAACTGCTTGACGTTAGAAAGAAGAGACTTCGTATGTAGAATGAGTTTACAATTCTTAGTGTGTGTGTGTGTGTGTGTGTGTGTGTGTGTGTGTACACGTACCTACCTATGTACTACATTCCTGGGATGGGCCCTTGTGACTCTACCTAGTACCCCATCAGTTGAGGATTAAAAAAGCAGGGGACAGCAAGGGGCAAAGGGCCTCGTGAAATCTTGCCACCTTGGCCTTCTATGTGACCACCTCAGTGCTGGCATCTGGAGGAGGTTTTGTTTTTTTGAGGGTTTATCTTATTTTTGAGACAGGGTCTCTTTATGTAGTCCTGGCCATCCTGGAACTAACTGTAGACTAGACTGGCCTTGAAATCACAGATATTTGCCTGCTTCTGCTCCCTGAGCACTGGGATTAAAGAAGTACGCCACCACAACTTTCTCAAAATGGAAGGCTCTTAACCAGGATAAATAACCTCTAAAACAGTCATGTGATATTTTCACATGTGACTCCTTACTTTATACTTTCTACACACGTTGTTATATACTAATGGCAATGGGGAGGCATTCGTATTTCTGTAATAAAATGGGCTAAGTGGGTTATATTCCTTAGAGCCAAATATTATACACCATAATTCACAGGTAACTATGAAGACAGCCCACCTAAGCCCCAAACTAACATTTGGTTATGGCTATATATGAAAGAGAAATGGTGGAGATCCTTGGTTACTGAATCAAGGGCTTTCCATTAGAGTGCTCTCAACAGCAAACCATGCCCTGATAGGGAAAATTCACCTCTATCTAGAACGCTAAGTCAGACCTGAGACCCTGTAACCCTGTGGGACACTGTCTCTGGCCACCATTACTTTCCCAAACTAGCCAATTGCCTCTGGGCCTCAGTGTCCATATCTATAAAATAAATTTGGACTGCATGACCCCCAAGGCTTCTTCCAGGTTTAACCTTCTGAAATTCTGTGGTTTAGACTGTGTCTTAGTTAGGGCTATTACTATGATGAAACAAACTGCCATGACCAAAAGAAACTTAGGGAGAAAAGGGTTTATTTTATTTTGGTTTTTCGAGACAGGGTTTCTCTGTGTAGCTTTGGAGCCTATCCTGGCACTCGCTCTGTAGACCAAGCTGGCCTCAAACTCACAGAGATCTGCCTGACTCTGCCTCCTGAGTGCTGGGACCAATGCCCGGTGAGAAAAGGGTTTATATTTGGCTTACATATCTGAAGTCATGGTTCACTGAGGGAAGCCAAGGCAGGAATTCAAACAGGGCAGGACCTAGAGGCAGGAACTGATGCAAGGGCCATGAAGGGGTGCTGCTTACTTACTTGGTCCCATGGCTTGCTCAGCTTGCTTTCGTATGGAATCCAAGACCACTAGTCAGGGGTGGCACTACACACAATGGCCTGGGCCCTCCCTATTAATCGATAATTAAGAAAATGCCCTACAGGCTTGTCTGCCTACAGACAGCTCTTATGGAGGCCTTTTCTCAATTGATGTTCCCTCCTCTCAGATGACTTGAGCTGTGTCAAGCTGGAGTAAAACTAGGCAACACGGACTGGTATCAACCTTGTTTTCACATGTCTCGTGTAGAAATAAAAGGAAACCTACACAGGAGAGTGCCTACCCTCTCTGCTCCTCTATGGATAAAGCTTTGACACCTGCTAACCGTCCCTCTGAAGGCTACTGGTGCTCCCGAGCAACAGCATGGTACCTGAGGCTCGGAGGGAGCTGGGTCTCATCTGTTTGATTGCTGCTGTGCACTGGTACTTATCTACCCAAGAGTTCATAGTTTTTAGAGCCAGTTGGAGTTCATCATTTATTTGGGAGATCCAATTTGGAGCACATGTCCATCTCCCTCCAGAGCCGACATCTGCCAGCGATAAAGTTAAGCACTTCCTTCGTGCCGGAGAATGCTCACCCCTACTCTCCCTGCCTTTTTCTCTTGCAGGTGAATTGGTACAGATGGTCCCTGGTGGGACCTGAGCAGCTTTCCCCAGCCCAAGGTGAAGGAGCCAAGCCAGTCTTAGTTTTGGGAAACAGATATTGTCATGGAAACCAGTCTAGTGGTGACCACTGTGATTAAAGCAGAGCTCCCCATGACATCTGGTCTTTAGCTGGCTTTTGTTGCTTATCAGAGTGGTCTCCAACTCCCTGATGCTCCTTCCAGAGGTTTGGAGACAGCTTGTCGGTAAATGTGGGTGGCAAAAGTCCTACTTCAGAAACTCGGATGCCATCTGGGGACAAGTGAGGAGAACTTGCTTTTTCAGTCCAAAGTAACGAATCAAATTTCTCTCCAGCCCTTCCCCCGAGGATTCAAGCAAGATGAGCAGATGCAAGCTGCTGAAGAGGCCCCAGTGCTCTCTCCGAGGAAGGAATGGTGGTTCCCACTCAGGCTAAGGAATAGCCATTTCTCGGGTGTTCCCAGTAATATTAGGAGATGAGAACCCCAATACTTCCTGGCACCTACTTCATCCTCATCAAAAAGGACACAATAGCAATGAAAAAGTAATTGTGCAGAGGTCTGTGCTAAACAACTGAAGCAGACTGGGGTTCATGATTTGCCCAAGGTTGTGTGTTTCTAAAGACTTGGGAATTTTAATATGCTACTGTCTAGCCCTAAAGCCAAGACTCATAAGATACATCCAGTAGTAAAGTGCCACTACTTGAACGCCATAGTCCCCAAGTGTTACCTGGAACTACAGAGTCCAAACATCGATAACCCAGAAACAGCTGGGTAGATCTTTTTCCCTCTGGGTATAGGAGATGCTTGGTAATTTGGCTGTGACCCTGCCCAAGAGCAAGAACAAGGAGAATAGACAAATTTGCCATTCTGATTGTATGAGGAAACCAACACAGAGATAGACAATGAGGAGGAATCCAGGACTCCAGCTGTGGCCTGTGCAGGTGCTGGGATTGCGTTCCTCTGAGGAGCTGCCCACTAGCCTTCATCTCTTCAGCATGCACTGTCAGCTGCCCACTTGGTGACAGGCACTACCCACTGCAGAATGAAATGCTTCTACTTTTCCCTCACGGGCATTACTAAGGAAAGGCTACACACACACACACACACACACACACACACACACACACACACACACACACAGAGAGAGAGAGAGAGAGAGAGAGAGAGAGAGAGAGAGAGAGAGGGAGAGAGGGAGAGAGAGAGAGGAGACACACTCAGAGAGAGAGAGAGAAGAGACACACTCAGAGAGAGAGAGAGAAAGAGAGAGAGAGAGAGAGAGACAGAGAGAGAGAGACAGAGAGAGTCATATAAGTGGCCATGAAAGTCCTCTATTAAGAAGGTGGCATTTTGCCACAACCTGCTGCCATGCTGGGAACAGCTGTCCCAAGCATGGGCTCATGATATCAACTAGGGTTCATAGATAGAAAAAAAACCACATTGGTAGGGGTTGGAGGACCGTGTGACCACTAAGTGAGGACAAGATGAGACAAGGAGGCAGTCAAGGACTGGAGCACATGGGGATGATTTCCACTGAGAAACACATGTGCCATGTTAAGAGAGCACCATGGTTAGATCTTCTTTTAAAAGACTACCCTAGACACTGCCACAGGAAGTTCTGCTGGTCTTCAGGCCACTAGCCAGGCTCCTGAGTCTTCTCTCTGGGGTGACTTCAACTTGTCCTTTGGACCTTGTAGAGTAGAGTTGGGGGGAAGAGGGAAGGGAAAGAATTCCCTACATCCTCCAAGAGTCACTCTGTGAGGACGGGCTTCATAGGCAAGGGCAGGTGGGGGGGTTTTCCTTCCTTGCTTTCTGGTGACAAAGCCATCAAGTTCCAGAAACTTATGCAATCCTGGGTCAGTCAGACCTCGAGGTGTTGTATAATAATCTCTTCCTAGTTGAAACATTCCACCCTAGAGAGAGGCTCCTTTAGACTCAGAAAGTAAACAATTTACACAGTTCATGAAGTCCCTGAAACTGATTAGATTCACGAGGCCCTTCCTCATCCAGGGGTATTTAAATAGTATGAGTTGACTGGCCTCTGCAAGTTGCACAGAAAGCTGTAGGGTTCCAGCTTTCCTAAATTGTCATCTGTGCTGAGATAAGCTTCTAGTGATACAACTTGCCTTCAAGTTGTCCATGCTTCTGTAAGCCTTCACCCATACTCCTGTAAGGAACCCCAGTAAAATTGTTAACCAAGTTGGACTGTTGTTACTTTGGTCTGTCACTGGTTCCCTTTCTAGAATGAGAAAATATTTATTCATGTCTCCCTCAAAATCGTATCCCACAATACAACTGGTATCCAAACAGGGACTGACAAAACCAAAGATGAGCAGGGAGTATGGTGGTAGTGGTGGTGGTGGCTGCATGGCCCCTTCAGCAGATGCTGTGACATAAAACTGAGACTAATGGTTGTGAAGGTGGAACACCTGTGAAGGAAGTACTCAGTATGGCGACCCTTCCCCCACGAGGACTAGAATGTTGTGCCTCCTTTATGTAGTTGTGGTTGCAAGGTTCATTAGATGGTCAATAAAATACACAACAAGGCTGAACTGTCTGAGTGGAGAATCTTGGGAAGGAAATCCCAGGATGGCCATCTTCCTCTTCGTGGTATGGGTGACATATCTCTTCAATGGATGGTGTCACCTTACCCACCCCCAGAGTATGTAATGTAAAGTAGACCCCAGTTAGATTGTTCACCCAGATTGGGACCCTTTGTCAGCCAGACATGGCTAATGGAAAGGCAAGCACCATCGTGCTGGTCTGGAGCCTGTCAAAACCAAAGGGCTGGCTCCAGCAATGGGCTTGGCAGGCTAGAGTGAAGCCCTTGGGTGTGAACTGAGCCAAGGAACACAAGCCAGCCCCACCAAGACCATTAGGGGTTGGGAGATGCACAATGTCCCTATGACAACATCATGATGCCAGGATGAGAAGGCAGATGGATCACAGGAAATGTCTGTGGATCATGGAAGGCTAAAAGGGGCAGTGTCTCTCTTTCATGTCACCATGCCCAACACTGCTCCTTTGACTAAAGAGTTGATAAGTCATGAGATCTTTTTATACTGTATTGGGTCTTACTAACTTTTATTTCTATCACCCCCTTAGTTGTCCAAGAACAACTAGGACTTCTTATCTAGGATGGATGACAGTGGGCTTTTAAGAGACCCTGCCCACTCTCTGTAAAAAAAAAAGGCTTTTGTTGTACAATGCCAACCCTTGAGCATTTTTGGATTTGTAAAGACATGTAAGAGATCACTAGTGGCAAATGTTGAATTTAAACAAAGACGCAGACATGCCATATAATGGGAATGAGCACTCACAGGAGTTAAAGGTTGTTTGGATTAAAAGCTCATAGTAGGGAGTTGTTGGCCAGGGAGGTCTCAGAGGCCCCCAAAATAATATCATTTTCACTGCTATTGGTTGTACGCCAGAACTGGATAGTATTACCCTATAGGTGAAGACAATGCATATTCCGATTATAAGACATGAAGAAATCCGGCTGGGACTGAACTGAATATTCACTCCCTGCTGGCTTGTTTTTATATTGTTGGAAGGCATAGTGTAGCCTGGAGGGTACAGCTGCTAGCAATGGTCGTACTTGGCTGTGCACTTGAAGCTGTACTCTCATAGTAACAAGAAAGACGTGACTGCAGGTGCAGTAGTAGCAGGAACTGTTTAGGGTTCAACAAGCAACCCTCTGGTTGGATTTAAGGCCCACTCCACAGGAAGGAATTCATGTCTGATACTGCAATCTAGGACAAAAACCTGTGGCTGGGAAGGTCCCAGGACCCAGTAGGGAAACGACTGCTGCTGGTTTTTGTTACATGGATGTGATATGGCTTTGCTGAACTTTTCGCTAAACACTGTGTGCTCAGGATAAGTCAGGGCACTGCTGCCAGCTGCAATTGGTCATAAAAGTATGTTTCCTTTACAAGTGATGGTGGACTGGCAGAGCCTAATAACCACCAGTGAAGGCCCCAGAACAAGAGGCTGTTGCTGTGGCAGAGCAGCCCAGGGCTTAGACATCTACATCACTCCTCTGAGGCTCAGCGACACCACCGACAGGGAATAGAAAAGATTGAAAGAACTAGAGAAAGGGGTTGAGTGCTGTGTAGCAATTTCCCCTGAATTGGAACATTGCATCCTGAATGTACGCTCTAAAGGGACGCTTCTTAAAACTTTGAAAATAACTCACAAGTCTCAGGAAGTCCCTGAAACGTAATCAGACTCCCAAGGCCCCATCCTTTCCAACGTTGTATAAGCAGTAAGGGCAGAATCTCCTACCTGTTAAGTTGTTGCAAACTGCCAAGATGTCAGTAGGGTTCCATCATTCACCAGAACAGGTAATGTAGCTGTGAGTCATGCATGCTTCTGTAAGTAAGTAACCCCAATAAACTCACTGGCTCACCAAGGTGGACTTTGGAGGAATCCTTCCTTTGGCCTGTCACTGAGTTGAGAAGATTTTGTTCACATCTCCCCAGAAAGTGTCACACAACAGTTGCTAGGTGACCAGTGTGGAGGTAATGGTGCTTCTGGGCTGAAAGGAAAATATCTAATGCTAAGAAGGCAGAAGTAAGGAGAAAGGAAGAGGGAAGACCACTGTGAAGATGCTGGATGGGGAGAGGGGCCAAGTGTGGAGGCCTCAGCATCACAAGAGGAAAAACCCACATGTAGAGTGATGTCATTACCTAATTCCTTCCTTTAAAAAATGTGGGAAAAATCTCACTCCAACCAGTGCCCTCAGCAAAGTACTCAGCAAAGACCTTTCTAAGTGGGGACCAGGCCTGCAAGTGGAGAGCCACCAGAGGCAGTTCAGCAGGAGAGCCAGAGCCAGTTGCTCTACTGAGGCTGTGGATGCTTCCTTCCCCAGAGAGATTCTTGTGGGGCCAGCGTCACTTTCAATCACATGATGGATACATTCAGGGGCTTCCTGCCAGAAGTGGACTGCAATGGGAAAGTGAAGAGCCGCAGAGAACAGCTAAAGAGGACTTGAGTTCCTTCCAACCCCACACCTGAGCCTTTGATGGGGTCTCCATGACTCACCGAGGCCTGTCACAGAGGCAAGGAGCCAAGCTTGGTGCGTCAATTTAAATGCTTTTATTAATAATCTCCTTACATTACGAGGATAATGTGACAAAAGGAAAGACTGCATACAGATTATAAACCAGCATAGCTCTATTTGTATCCAGTGTTCTAGCCCCCAACACACAGGTACTATAAAGCACAGTCTGCCAAATAATAACATTGAGAGTTGTTCTTAAGAAAGAAAGTATTAACATATTAATATGCATGTGGTAATAGGCTCCTATGAATTCCCCCCACCCCCAATTTTTAAATTTTTTTTCTTTGTGATTGACATGAAAATGGTTCAGCAGCTTGGGGGTGGAGAGGAGGAGAGAGACCAGGGCTGATAAAGACTACTGGTTCTTCCAGAGAGGCCAAACGGTAGACTGAGGGATGTCCTAGGACATCCTGGCCTTGTCTTCTTATGAGCAGTATTGTGAGCGGTTGCCCCCTGCACAGAGGCTGGTCCCCTCGATGCCCTGTGGCATGTTCTCTCTCTCTCTCTCTGAGGTACAGTGCATTGTGGGATTGCTACTGGAAATGCCTATCCCCTGGCCAGGCTCTGACCCACTTTAGTGGGAGGAAGGCTCAGGCCATTGGTCCTGAACTCCATTGGGCCAGGCACTAGAGTGTGTTCAGCCCGGTTGGCAGCTAGCTGTGGCTCAAGGAAGTGGGCACTGGCAGAGCAGACCTGGTCTCAACTGTGGTACAGGACTGGTCTGCTGAAGACTGAGGTCCGTTGGTAGAATGGTGAGGAAGAGCAGGGGGACACCTGCGAAGGCTCGGTATGGGAAATGAGTGTGTGTTTGTGGAGCCCAAAGGCAGGCAGGTCTGGAGAGTAGGGAGGGTACCTGTCATCGGACCCTTTCTGCTTCCAGGAGAGAGAGAGGAATAGAGAACACTGGGAGCAATAGGCTTCTGTCTCCCATCTGGACGGCCAAGCCCTCTGCCATGCAGCCAGCTGGCCGGACTCCCTGGGATACCAGGTATCCCCACCCAGCTTGTGGGAGCAGGGGGGTTGTCTGGGAACAAGATGAAGAAGATACCTTCCCCAGAGAGAGTGGGCTTGGGCATCCAGTGACAGAATGTGAACAGTGTTTTGTGAACTAAACCTAAACCTGCCATCACAGCAGAGGTGGGTTGGGCTGCTTGGTTGGTTTGGAAAGAGGAGACACTATTGTCCTGAGTACAGCCAGCGGCTGTGGCTGCGCAGAGTGGGCTGGGCCAAGGCCAAGCTCCTGAACTTGAGTTGCCATTGAAAATGTCAGTGTGCAGATATATCTCTTCCACCAGGTGGGGCCTCTGGATGGGGAGAGGCAGTATGACGTAAAGCTCACTCTGCCTTCCTCAACTCCTGGTGCTCTAGAGATAGTGGTTGGATGGGTGAAGGAGGCCAGGATGGCTGTACTTCAGAGGCTTGGCCTCCAGGGGTGGACAGAAGCGTCTGGGAAGTGGGGATGGCATCGTTCTGGACAACTGTTCATCCCAGGTACTCCTTTTCTATTGCCATCAATGCTGCTCATTCCTGATAGGGGAGGTATTGGGGAGTTTGTGCAGAGGTCCCTCCACCAAGTCCAACCCCCTACTGCCAAGCAGCAATGACCAGCCAAGTGCAGGCCAATGGTAGGGAGAGGTAGGGGCTACTGCAGCTGGACCTCAGGGGTGTCTCCTTCCAACCTCAGCCTGAGCTGACAGGAAAGAAGAGAAAGTGCACGGAGAGAGCTGGGACCCAGCCACCCCCCTCTCCAACACCCCAAGGAAGGTGCCCCCGCAGTGGCCAGCAATCCAGCCTAATGAGCATTCCCACCTCCCCTCCAAAGCTCTGTCCCCTCCCCCTTGCCCAACTCAGCACCAGGCATCCCCACCACCTTTCCAGCTCTATAGACTATTTTTATATCTATTTAAAACATAGAAATGTATAAATATATAGGATATTATTTATAGATATATAGACGTGATTTACTCTCTCACTCTGCGTGTATACGTACTGTATATGTCCGTATATACAACTGACATACCTTAGCATCGGTATGAGACACTGCACATCCCCCTGCCTCCATGCACAGCCTCCCAGGTAGGCTGGATTGCATAGGTATTTCTAGGGTGATACCATTTGAAGGGATTGGGGAAGGGGAGAGTGTGCTAGATGGAAGAGGAGGGCCATACTATTTTCCTCTCCAAAGGGCACTTTTTCTCCCTCTGACTAACATGCAAAGACTCTTACAACTGCCCTGACTGACAGAGGACTAGAGAAGGGCGTTCCTCTGAGGAGAAGGACAGTGCACATCTGATGCACTTTCTCCCTCAAGGATTAGAGGAATGGTCAAATTAGAATCCAGGGCAGTGTATAAAGGAGTGATCCCACCTACACTGCCTACTGTGCTCTCCTTTCCTCACTTTGGGGGACCACTCTCCCTGCTTCAGTTGCTAGCCCAGTCTGACTGGGCTGCCTCTTAAAGGGCACCCAGGGCACACATGAGCTCCAGTAAACCTGGGGCCTATGCCCAAATGGGGTGCATGGACCACAAAAAAAGCACAAATCTGACTTATAATTTAACACAGACCGGGTTAGGATGTTGAATCCTGTTTCCAGGGAGGCAGAAGTGAAAAAACAAAGGAGTGTCTAGAAGACAGAAATTAGACTTCAGCCCAGGTAGCCTCTCCTGGTCCCCATCTAGCTTCAGGTAGGCAGCAATGGGATGCAGCCCTCAAGCTCAGGCTGATTAACATCTGAAGTCCATTTCTATCTCTACAGCCATGTCCACTTTTACACTTTCCCCTGTTTCTCTTCCTCCAAACTAATGAAAAACACTTAAAAGGGTGTTTTACATCACTCCAAGGTCCTTGCACAAAATCAAAGGTCTGGTATGAACAAGCCAACGAGAAACCTCAGCAAAACAATACAAGTTGGGAACACACAGCCTGAGGGGCTCCAGGCACCTCAGACTCAAGGGGGTCCAGGCAGAACTTCGCTACTGAGGGTCCTGGAGCTCAGTGGGCTCTCATTCCCCAGTGAGGATGGGGCAAGGCAGATGTACCTGGCATCATGAGATGCCACAGCAGACGTTACAAAACAAAAGCACTGCCACTTCTGCTGCCTGGATTCTGCCTGGGCAGGACTGCCCAGGGGACTGAGCAGTCCTCCTGTCTCACACACGCTAAGTGGTCATTGTATCCCTTTGTTCAGGAGAACATTTCAACCATATGGTTCTGCAAGGTACCTGGTTGGCACAACAGACACAAGCATCAGTCTTCATTTCCTACTCTCGCCGTGAGCCAATGGAAGTCATTATTAGTCATCCCAGAGCGAATAAGTGTCAGCCCCACAGACACATTCACTCTATGCCATGACTACCACTTCCACACCAGGGACTGAGTTACAGGGCCCTGTCCCACCAGAAACAACCGCATTTATACTGCAGGGTCTGCCTCTCCAGTCTGTTAAACCAGCCAAGATATGAAGGGAACCAGGCATATGGTTCTCTGGCCAGACAGGAAGTGTGGATCAAACCAAGCCTTTCTCCAAGGGGAGCATGGGAAAGGCCCTAGGCCTGAGATCACCATGCATCCAAAATGAAATTCACTGGGAAGAAGCCCTGACCCTCCTAGGGAGCATGCAAGCTGAGAAAAGACTGTGTTGGGGTTCATCCACATCCTTCCTTAGTCACTCATCATCCTGAGGCAAAGAGGCCTATAGGGCATCTGTCACAGGCCTGCTCGGCTGAACCAGAGTCACCAGCACCCAGAGTTTCAGAGGCACCTAGCCAAATGTAAGACAGCACGAGAGCTCAGCTTCTCAGTGGCTCCGAGGCAGAGGCCATTGCAACAGAGGACAGGTGTGGGGTTGAAGGGAGACACAGGACCAGGGAATGGATGACTGTTTGTAGCCACATTCTGCCAGAACAGTTCATTTTTCTAGGCCTCGAGGCAGGTCCACTGTTCCTGGGTGTCTTATGGATGTTCAGGTAACATTGGCTTGGGATGGCAGAACTTGCCTCTATGACTGACAACTTGAGTTTGCTCAGCCACAACCTCTTGGGAGGCAACAGTCAGTCCTGGTTTCATGTCTGGCCTAGGGCCATCCCAGAGAGGGCCTTTCCTAGGTGAGGAAGCCCCTGCACTGGGGAGAAGAGGTGTAAGGCAACTGTTAGCACGAAGGAAAGGCCCAGGCCAGCATCTTATGCCTGCAGGCTGCCCGTGAGAGACCTGCCTTGCCAGCCATCCCTACTCTGAACCCCCCTTGGTTCATTCAATTTTCAATGAAAACTCCCCAGACCAGTCTGTCTCTGAGGAGGTCCCAGGGCAGGAGCTGGGCAAGTGGGAGACCTTGTGCTTCACAACAGCAGCCCATGTGGCTCCAGCCAGGCTTTGGCCTGTGATAGGAGGGGCAGCTGGAGGGAGACACCAGCTCAGAGCTGGTGAGTAGGATGAGGCTGGGGATTCCCAAACCTCTTAAAGGGCTTTGGGTTTTCCTTCCCTAATTCCTGCTAACCCTCTCTGTTCAGAGGGCAGGGAGTAAAGATGGGGACCAGAGCGAGGTGAGGGATGAAAAGTCACCAGGCAGGGTATTTCCTTGTTGGAAAAGGCAGCATAAGAAGCCTGGCAGTGGGACAGTTGGAAAGACCCAGTTTTTTGTTTGTTTAGTTTTGTTTCTTGTTTTAACATGCTACATCACTCTTGAAAACAAAAACATTTCAAAAATAATATATAATATATAATATATTTATATCATGAAAAGCTATTGGCTAGCAGCAATGATTCTAAAGTTATCTTAGCACCAAGACCATGGAGGCAAAGGGAGGATTTGAGGGAGGACGGACAGACTGCAGAACCGGGAAAGGTTAGCAACATGTTCAGTGTTAATGACATTTCCATGAGGCCTCAGAGATGAGACAAACCCAGGAGGAAGGAAGCTACCATATAGTTATAGGCCCAGCTAGGCAGGTTGAGGGCATGGGGGCCTTGCCTGTGGTTGGGTCTCTAATATCCCCACTGAAGAAGAGGGACAGTTCACTGCAGAATTGACCATGGGCAGGTACTTCAGATCTTCCTCCCTTCCCCATCATACACAACCAGTATCCACATTCTGGGATCTGCACAGATTGCGCAGTTCTAATGTGGAAACAGGAGGGAAGTTATTAACAGCTCATGCACATTTCTGAAAACTCTTTGTGAGGTATACTGGTAGAGAAATGAACATTGGTCAGACTCCTCTAGCTTAAACCACTGTCTGCCCCCAGGGTGGAGGAAGACAAGTGGCCATTTCTAAAGCTTATACTGTGGCTACAGAGTGTGTGTGTGTGTGTGTGTGTGTGTGTGTGTGTGTATGTGTGTGTGTGTGTGTGTGTGTGTGTGTGTGTGTGTGTGTAGCTGTGCATACATGTTTGTACCTTGAAAATCCTGCCTCACTTCCTGTTTTCTCCGTTTCTTTAGGACATCTCAACCCTATTCAAAATAGGAGGAGTTCATAGGCAGAGAAACTGCCTGGTGTCCTGTGACCTTCCTGCCAGGCTGCAGAGCATATCATCAGCCTGTTGCAAAAGGAACAACCTCTCTAAGAACTCTCACGAGTTCTGTGCAAACCAGGGCACGACTTGCATCGACACATTCTGCCCTTGAACTACAAAACAGCTGCTCCTCGATTACTAAAAGAAACCCAAATCCCCCGCCACATTTCATAACTGAAAAGAAAATACAAGTCATCTGTGGAAGTTGAATATGCAATTTTCATTTTACTTGTTTTTTAGCCAAAATTGTGGTCCTGTTGGGGTTTAGATTTCTTGGCTCACTGTCTCCCCAACAGCCCTAGATCTGAATGGAAATAAATGTTTTATCCTCTGCCGGGGCACAAAGCTCACTCCTCTCTCTGTTCACCAGATTTCAAGCTCAAGTGTGAAAAAAAAAGTTGCCTTCAGTGTTACACCTAATATTGTTATGTTCAGAGGCCTGAAGAAGGGAACTGACAACCTAGGGATGGAGGTGTGGCATGGGGGGAGTGTGGTGGGTTCACAGTTGAGGGAGACTGACACATTTGTTGGTGAGACAAGCGAAGGAATCACTCAGAAAATGCACAAAGAGATCTCCCAAGCTGAAGTCAGGTGATGGGGGAAAGACCAGATAGTCCAATCCAGAAATCCAACTCCCCCCACGGAAACCTGGACACAGTGTAACTGGAACGGAACAGAACCCCAACGAGGAGACCACAACCCCCACCTTCCAGTCACAAAACCATACCAAAAAGGAGAAGGTGAGAGCATCGCCCCAACCCCCTGCCCCTCAACTAATACATGAGAACAGAAACAAAACAAGCTACCTAAAAGTGATGAGGAGAATTGCCATTTAGCTTATGCTGCTTTTATGTTTGGTGGGAACATGTGTGGCCCCAGAACACGCTCGTGTGAGTGAGGATGAGTTGCCGTGTAGGCTGCAGCTGCCAAGTGTGGAGACAAGAGTCAGTTGCCGACATTGCTCCTTTCAAAAAGCTGTCAGTAGCTTCCGGTGGTCACATCACCTTAGTTTTTAAAAAATTTTCAGTGTGGGTTTATATATATATATATAATATAATATAATATAATATATATTTATATAATATATCAAAGCTTATGAGTATAGATTAAAAAAATATTCACCGCTTTCTGACCTCTGCAGTGCAGGCCCCCTACATGTCTGGATAGAACTCAGAGCCATGGTCCACAGCCTGCAGCATGGGCTTCTGCTCCAGGGCAGACATCCTACTGAGGACCTCGGCTGACAGTGTGTAGCTATTGCCAGACTTCTCCTCAAACCAGCTGTCCAGGGCTCGCTTGGCATCAAAGTTGGCGATGGGTGGTCCATTCACAGCAATTGTCAACAGGTCACTGAGCTGCTCCAGGGTCAGGCGGGAGCGGTGGTTTTTGCGGACCCGCTGGAGGGCACTGCGGCCTTTCTCGCAGCAGGCAGTGGAGGTGGGGAGGACTTTAAGGACCTGAATGATCTTGTTCAAGAGCGGAAACCTTTGCTTGTACTTGCAGATGTGACTGATGAGGTCTTTGAAGCCATTTTTGGTGTAGTAATCAGCCTTGAGGTCTCTCCACTCCATCAGCAGGCTCCCCCGGGGATCCACCCCTTCACGGCACACATCCCGGGAGAAGGTAGGAATGGCTTCTAGGTGATCAAAGATCTGAACCATGTCTTCCTTGCCAAAGCTGAGGAGCTCTTCGCTGTTCCTGGGCCATGCGGCTAGGTCGAACACTTGGCAGGCCTTCACGAAGACCCGGCTTCGGGAATCAAACCTTTGTGCCAGAATGACCTGTGTCTTCTGGCAGATCTTCTCCCTGATGGACTGGAACTTAGCCTCAGCCACCCTGAGGTTCTTCACGGCAATCCCATTGAAGCTCTCTCGGAAATTCTCCTCGAATTCCTGCAGATACTCCCCCGGGGAGTCTGCAAGCCGGCTGATCTCTTGGATGGCCTCCTCAATCTTGTTGTCCACCTGCGACACCAGGAGATACTCTCCCTGGAAGATGTAGGCCAGGCGTGAGAGCACGGCAATCACGTCCAACAGGAAGTAGATGAGCTTGATGGACTGATAGTCCATGAGGAACTGCAGCAGGGCCAGGGCAATGGCTGAAGCATCTGCCCTCTGTGTCTGGCTGCTGACATCCTTGAGGTGGGCCACCACTTCCAGGTAATCCTTGATGAGGGCGTTCAGGACATTCTGCTCACCAATGATCCACCTAATGGCACGGATGTCCCCCAGGAATTCAGTCTCCTCGCACAGGGTGGAGGCTGTGGAGCGCAGCTCACACATGAGACGCGGTGAGTAGCGGTAGAAACTGAGTAGCTGCTTCAGGTTGTTTTCCAGCTCTTCCAGGCAGGGCAGCTCCTTCCCACTGATGGCATCCAGGATCTCAAGGTGGGGCCGGTGCACCATGAAAGGCAAGCACAGCAGCCAGGGCAGTGTCTTGCGGATGGTCATGAACATGCTGGCACGCAAGCTGGCGGTGATGTTGGCCCCATCCACTCCCAGGCCGACAGTTGGTTTCTCGTCCTGTAAGCGGATGCCCAGACCAGTAAAGGCCCGGTCAAGCGCCTGGAGATAGCTTTCTGTGCTGGAGAAGCCTAGCTCCTGCAGGGATAGGAATTCTGTGGCTGGGGGCCCATCACTGCTGGTATACTGCACATAGACAGCCACTGTGTCAGCCAGAAGGTCGTCACTCTGCCCATCCAGAATGATGCTGAGGCAGGGTGACTGACGGATGCGTTCCACCAGGTCCTCCCTCAGTGCTCGGGCGATGTGATGGATGAGGATCTGGCAGTCCCCCTCATTCATGTACTGGTCTACCACCTTGAGCTCACACTTCCGCAGCAGCTCTGCCAGCGGCCGGAAGTCCAGGTAGGGCCTGCCCTCCAGTGCCAGGTGGTAGGCAGTGTTGAAGAGCAGAGTCATGTTTCGGCACATCTCCTCAGTCTTCTCTGGGTGCATGCGCAGCTTGTACAGCTGCAGGCACTTCTTATGCAGGTTGCTCTGACTGTGCAGCTTGATGGTGTGGATCTTAAACTGCTTGGAGCCGATGATGAAGGCAGAAGTGCGGGAGGACTGTACCGTGTACTGGCGGCACACATGGCACCACATCTCGTTGAGGGTCGGGGAATATCGTAGGAACCAGAATTTCTTCAGCCACTCCTGCTTAAAGCGCCGGATGCGGCGTCCAGTGGCAGAGGACATCTTGGTGGATTCATCGGTTGCTGTCATCACATCATTGGACACAGATTCATCTGCAGAATCCACTTCCTGGTCATCATCCTCCATGATGGCAGGGCCAGAGACCATGCTCTCTGAGGCTGGAAAACAAGAGGGGAAGATAACCTTCACAAGTGCTGTTGACAACAGACTCAACAAGGTACACTACTGGAGAACAGGACCTGTGGGGATGAAACCCCAGCCTGGAGTATATTCAAGGGTACTCCTGTTCTCCACACTGAGGTTTTTTCCCCATGGATTGCCCATGGTGGTCTTTAGACACTACCCAGGCTCCAAGCTCCTTGCACCTGAGCTCAGTCTTGACTTGTGGGTGCTTCTAGGATGGAATGTTCTAGAGGCAGAAGGTTTGATGTCACACAGTCAGGTTATACTGGAGGACCTAGCACTGAAATGCCCACCACTGATATGGTCAGAGGAAGTATGTGGCTTTTAACTGAAGGCAGCCTAGATACTGAGGCAAATGCATTTTTATGTCTGCTTCATCCCATTCTGAGGGTAGCTAAGATGGAAAGCTGAGGGAAACAAACTAGTTTATCTGCAAATCTGCAGCTAAGGTCCCCTATGGGCCAACAACTTGAAGAGACCCAGGAAGCCAGCAAAACAGGACAAAGTTGCCCAGCTGTTGGCCCCAGGTCATCTGGTTCCTCATCCTTCTAGAACTCCAGGATGGGAACCAAGCACCATGTAGGCAGAACAGAGTCTAGAAGAAGTGGACAAGGCTGTGTTCCTGGTCTGAGTTTGGGAGCTGTGAGAGCTCCCAGCAGACACCCTGTTTAGGACTGGGGGAGAGAGAAGTCAGGCCAGGGAGAGAAAACAGTGGGATGCCCCCCCAAGAGAAAACAACAGGTCAAGAACACAGCACACAGCCCTCCTGCAATGGGACATCCTTTATTGACAAGGAGGATACAGGTTGGCACATGCAATGCCCCCCCGAGTTTTAAGCCAGCCTGCCTCTGGCACCTGAGGGAGTGGGTTCCAACCCCTGGAGGTGGCTGCCTCTGCGTTGCACTCCTTGGTTCTCCAGGCAGGTGGCTGCGACAGAGAGCTCTCGGCCACCCTCCACACAGTGCACCATGCACTCTTCCCTCTAACAGCAACTTACCTGCAGGATCTGAGAACTCAGGGAGCTCCAGTACCTGCGGTGGCAGAATGGGGGGCTCAGGTAGCTTTCCAGACTTAAGCATATCTAGCTCTGCCTGCAATTCCCGTACTTTCTTCTTCAGGCGAATGCAATTAGGGCAAAAGGAGGTGGTGGGTAGCTCATGAGGGTCAGATGCCAGAGAGGCTTCCGCAGGACTGTCAGCCTTGAATGATGCAGGCTCCTCCTCTTCATCCTCCAACGGGCCTAGTTCTTTGGCCACCCTTTGGGGCACCTTCCAGTTCCCTTCCCCCTGGGTCCGGCAGATATTCTGTATGCCTTGTGTCAAGGCAGCTGCACTCTGACCATAGTCATCATCCTGGTACTTGGGGACTTTCCGGATGACCAGAGAGGTGCTCAGTGCCAGCTGGCGGGCTTCCACATTAGAGGACTCCAATGAGGCTTCTAGTACATCCTTGAAGATGAGGTCTATTTTCTTCTTCTTGGCCTGAGGGTGTATGTCCCCTTCATCAAAGCTGCGCTTGTAGGGACTTCTGCCCTGTTTCAACACAGGGAACTGAGAAGGACACCTTATGTCTTCTGGATTATCCAGGGCTTGCTCAGCCTTCTCCCTCTGCAACCTCTTCTCTCCTAGGAAGGAAAACCAGGGTGTGAGGATGTGGGGAAAAGCCCCAAATGGAGAAACCAACAGGAAACAGAATGGGCCTTCTGCTAGGGAGTCGCCTTACACATCTTCCTGGTTCTGACTGCCTGGGTCAGGTGAGACCCAAATGGAGAGAAGAGCATATCATGGGAGCTTGAGTCACAGGACAAGACCTTTACAAAAACGCGGTTTTGAAGAAACCTCACATGGATGAACGCTACACTTGTGAGTTGGGATGTGTCTGAAGGGGAGAATAAAAGGAAGTTACCATCCTATAGGATGGGATTGCCATACTCTGACCCTAGGAGACAGCATCCCTCCCCATCTGACAAAAGCAACAAACTTCAGAGCTGAGTAAATGTACACCCACCACGGGACAAACTGACCTCTAGACCTGGACACTACAGGATGGTTGCTGTGCCTTAGTAAATGGCATGGGGAATACATAGGCCCAACCTTACTCCATGCTTATGATTCTGGAAGAAACAGCCACCCTACAGTTGCTGACTTTCTATTCTCCCAGCGGCATGAAGACAGGAAATACACAAAGAAGAATGGTTGGAAGTCCCATGGTTCTCAGCCATGGCTAAGGTTGGAAAATGAAGAGAGATTCCTAAAAATGCCCAAACGTCAGCCTCCCTCAAGATAAGGACAAGGTGGCCATGAGACTCAAAGTGTTCTTAAATATGGTTGCTTCCACACCTGACAAAAGATGTCTCTTTTTCTATCATTTTAATTACCTTGAAGTGTTGGTGAGCTCACCAGTAATAAGCTATTTCAGAGTCTTTAACAAGGCCAGCAGAGTAGCACAGACTGCTACCGGGTGCTGGTATGCCGAGAAAGCAGAGGGGTCTTTCTGCTCTCAGAAAGCTCTGGCAGCAGCCTATGGGGTTGAGCAATCTCAAAGGCTTCCTGAATCAGGGTCAGGGTCAGGGCCCTGGCTCTGTAACTTTGAGCAGAGGCTTGCTCCGAATGTACAGTGTCCAGGCTTCTGGTGGAAGGATTTATTTCATAGGCCCTGGGTGAAGAAGGTCAGGAGGCTCCATGCGTGGCTTCCCTTGGCTGCTTTCCTCAAGTCTCCAGGCTCTCACAGATAACAGCACAGCAGGGCTAAGCCACTCGGGTATCTATTCTGTCCTCACAGGAGCTGTTTAAATAAAAAACCTCATCCTAGGCTCCCTGGCACTCAGTCAGCTCCCAGGAGCAGCCAGTTTCCATACCAGCAGAACCACAGAAAGCGCAGTGATGATGAGAGGACAACCCTTTAAAAAGGGAATATATGGGCCCGTGAGATGGCTGAGAGGTTTGGAGCACTGGTAGCTCTTCCAAAGGACCAGAGTTCAATTACCAGTACCCATGTGGCAGCCCATAATACTTTGAGACTCTAGTTTCAGGTTACCCAGAAGATGCCCTCTTCTGGCCTCAGAGGGCACCAGGCACACATGTGATACACAGACATACATTCAGACAAAACAGTCATACATATAAAATACATAAGTAAAACGAAATTTAAACTTTTAATGCAATGTGTTTGTGCCGCAGAGCAGGAAAGGCATTCATCATGCTGAACCTCTGAAAATCAAGAGTGCCCTTTTCGTTTCTCATGGACTCCTCAGACATCAGGCAGCTGAGGATGCGGGGAGGTCAGGGTGACAGGCACAGCAGACTCCCAATGTCTCTGTGTTTAAAGATAAAGATGAACATGTTTCCTAGGAGAAGCAGGGGACCTTTCTAGACTCATGGCTTCCATGTAAAATCCCTAGTCCAGAGATGACCTTTAATACAGGTCATCATGAATTCTATTCCAAATCCTCCATAGCATTTAGGGATAACACCAGAGCAAAAACAAAGTAAATAAAAAGACCCCATATAAATCATGTACATCACCTAAATGTGTTGACTCCTATTCTTAAAGATAATCACAAATGAATAACTGACATTCTCTCTGGAAGCTTTAGGCTCCAAATAACACTATTCCATAACAAGAGATGACTATGATCTGGTTAAGCAGATCTTCATAACCGGAGAACTATGAAGATGCCCATCTCTCTAAAAGGCAGGTGCAGTGGTGCTCCAGTAATCCCAGTGCTTGGGAGGTGGAAGCAGGAGGCTCTGGAGTTCAAAGCCAGCTTCAGCTACAAATCAAATTCAAGGCCAGACTAGAATACAAGAAACCCCATTTCACAAAGCAGGGTGGGGACTGGGGAGATAGCTCAGCTGTTAAAAAGTGTTTGTTTTACAAGCATAAGGACCTGAATTCAATCCCCAGAATTCCTATTAAAAAAAAATAGCCAGGTTTTAAAAAAATAGCCAGGTACCCAATGGTCATCAGAGATGGAAACAGATGCAGAGTCTCACAGCCAAGCATTAAGGAAAAAAAATTGTAGGAGCCAGAGGGTCAAGGACACTACAAGAAAACCCATAGAATCAACTAACCTGGGCTCATAGGGGCTCACAGAGACTGAACCGACAACCAGGGTGCCTATATAGGATTGACCTAGGTCCTCTGCATTTATGTTACAGTTGGGTAGCTTGGTGTTCTTGTGAGACTCCTAACAGAGAGAGTAGGGGCTGTCTCTGACTCTGTTGCATGCTTTTGGGACCCTTTCCTCCCACAGGGTTCATTTGCTCAGCCTTAATAGGAGAAGAGATGCCTAGTCTCACTGCAGCTTTATATACCATGGCTGGCTGATATCCACAGGAGCTCTTTTCTGACAAGAAACAGTGGAGGAATGGATGGGGGACAGAAGGGGGGATGTGGGGGAGAAGCTGGGAGGGGAGAAGGGAGGGGAAACTGAGGCTGGGATGTAAAAACAAAACAAATACAAAAGAAAAAAAAGCCAGGTGTGGTGACAGGCACTTGTAATTCCAGTACTGGGAAGGCAGACACAGGTGGCTCCCTGGGGTTCACTAGCCAGCCCAGGCAATTTGGCAAGTTCCAGTGAGAGTTGTCTCAAAAAGCAAATGAATGATTGCTGAGGAGTGACACTTGACACATCTGGTCTGCAAATGTACTCATGTATGCATGCACTTACACACACACACACACACACACACACACACACACACACACACACACACACACACACACACACCTCTTTAATATCTTAAGTGACTGGGCAAAGGCATTTTCCAGAGCAGGCCTGAAGACACACTTAAAGGACCTGGATTCTGTACCTAACATCTAACATGCATCAATCAGCCACCAAGCTCCACAGTCACTCTCGAGGACCACTTTCATCACAGCTCCAGCTGGCACTCTACAGTTCAGCCTGGTCACAACAGATACCTTCCTTCTCTATCTTCTAAGGCTTGCTTTATCTCAAGTCTGCCAGGCCTCTTGTGAGCCTCCACTCCCCCAAACTCACTCCTTTTTCTGAGCCATCCCTGGGTCTCAGGAGTTTCTAAGGATGGTGCTGGTGCTTTGGAGAAGACACCACAAGAAATGTTCGAGAAGACAAGTGATAAAATCTGTACTGCAGCTGAGACTTCTCTCGGTTTCCTTTTCTTCAGGGTGTGCGATCCTTCTGGAAAACCCCTGGCCGTTTTCATTCACTTCTGCTTTTATCCATGCAGCCAAGGTTCACTGAACACTTTTGGAGTTTCAGGAAGAGGTCAAATGGCAGCCACCTCTTATCACAAAAGCATGCCTTCCTAATGACACCAGCACAGCCCAAGCTCAGCTCCACAGGAGACAGGAGATGAGTTTACCCACAGGCTTCTCATCTCTCCCAAAATTGCCAGATGCTTTTGGGCACCCAAAGGCCTGTCTTGTTCTGTCTTCCAAGTCCGCTTCATTTCAATGAGTCACCTGCTTCCATCTCCTCCACTCATCTTCCAAACAAGGCTGGCTCCAGCCAAGAGGTTAGTTAAACATGTGATAGAGTAGGTCTTGGGCCCAGTTTTGGCTCTGAGGACCAAATGGACTCTGGGCATGTGGATGTGCAGCTTCTGTGCAAAGAAGGTCCTCTTGAAAGGACCTGGGTGCACCAGTTTACCCTGGCCAGGCTGAGGATGGCATCAGAGGTAAAGAGCCAGCGGCTGGGAGTGATTCAATTTCCTGTCAAATGCTTCATTTCCATGGAGCCTCGATGAACAACCCAAGCCAGCAGGGCCTCTCTGGCTGAGGCCACCTTCTCATGTCCTTCGGCCTTCTTCCGGTAGAAACCATTCTTTCATGCTGTGTATCATTTGGACTGACAGGAACAAGCCCAGTGATATCATACCGAGGCTGGCTTTGTCTGGTGGCCACTCATTAGAACTTAGATCCTCACTTCAGCTGCCTCAAGTTAGAAATCTAGCTCTGGCCTCATTAGTCATGTGACCCTGGGAAAGCCACTGCACTTCTGTAATGCTTAGTGTGGTCATCTGTACAATGATGGGGCTGAGGCCACAGGAATCACCAGACTAGAATTTTACAACCAAGTATTTAGTATAACAGTCAAGGCGGAGATTGTATTGATGATAGTAAGTACATTGCTCCACTTGTACTCTCAGAGCAGCTTGGTGGGTTAGTCCCCATTACCGTGATCATGTGGCAATGCATAGGAAACTCAACTAGCATACAGGAAGTATCTATTGAGATGTTGCATGGGAAATGTCTTTTCACCAGTTAAGAGTCGGGGGAACAGGACTGGCGTTTGTTCAATAATTTACTTGGCTGGGATTTGTTGATCTTCTCAGGATTGCCTCCTAGGGAAGACAGTTCCCTGGGGTAGCCACTGACTTACTGTGCTGAGGTCTGGCCTGCCTTCTGGACACTGCATTCCTCAGTGGTTTGTTTGGAAAATTCCCAGGAGCTTTCTGGGCTTTGGTGGCTCACCTCACAGTGGTGCAACCCTCCCTGGTGGGCATGGCCTTAACCCTGTGGGTGTGGTCTTGGGCTTGTGGGTATGCCCTTTCACAGCATTAGTACCAACCTAGCCCTATGGATTTAGCCTTATAGGCATGGCCCTGGCCCTGAGAGACAGCTCCTTCACTTGCCCATACTCACCACGGGTCAGGTTGCGGTGGATGGTTTCCTGGGACATGCTATGCAGACGCTTCATGTAGTCTTCACTGTACCAGACCCTCAGCCATTCTCCAGGCCGGATGTCTCGGCATGCCCGGAAGTAGATGCGCTCGCTGTGCTGGAATGCCAGGAGGTTCTGCTCCCTCTCCTCCCGGGAAATGACCACGTACCTGGTGGGGAGGGGACAGGTGAGAACCATGGGCCACACCTGGTTGAGTGCCTCCAGTGCAGGGCACAACTGGTTAAGGTATGTGGGCATGTAAGTAAAGCTGCTGTCCCACCTCGAGACAGCTAACTAGAGCTGGTCCTCCTACTTACATCTTTATTCTGCATTATGCCTGGCAAATTCGCTGGACCTTAAGAATCTGTTTATCTGAGACTGGAAATGGTAACTGTCATGCCAAACTCATGAGTCAACACCAGTCTTTTCATTGACTTTTTAAAAAATGTATTTTGTTTTAATATTTTCTTTGTAGGGGTGTTTTGTCTGCATGTATGTCTTGTACCATATGTGTATATTGCTCCCATAGGCCAGAAGAAGGCATTAGTTCCCCCAGAACTGGGTTACAGAGGCTTGTAAGCCACCACGTAGGTGCTGGGAATCAAACCTGGGTCCTAGGGAAGGGCAGCCAATAGTCTTAAGCACTGAGCCATTGCTCCAACTCCATTTTCATTAGCTTTTAACCTCAGGCCTCTAATGGCAGCTGGGACAGGGGGAAGCTTTGGGCAGTTTTCATATTCTACTAAGCTTATCAGAAATAACCCATCCTCTAAGAGTGATTAGTGACAGCTCAATCAGGGCTAAACAGCAGCATCTTTACAGTTGTCCAAAGAGGACAAAGGAGGAAGATTAAATGAGAGACAACAGAAGATTGGCAACATCTGCTTAATCTAAATAGTTTAAGATAAGGACAGAAAGGCTCAGAGAGGCTGAGCAACTTGTGTGAAGGCCCAGCTAATTAATAGGTGATGCAGTTTGCAGCCTATACTTTCCCCCGCTACAACCCTGGCTTCCGTGTGGGCATGGAAAGCAGCAACCCAGCAGAGCCTAAGACAACACTGAAGTTCATCCAATTCAGAATCCACACCCCTCACCCAGTTTCCTTCAAATGATACTTCCAACATCCTGGCATCACTTTACCCATCTCCAAAACAGTGCTGCCATGATGGAAAGTGAGATAGGTCAGAGAAAGCCCTTTACACCATGTTCAACGATGCTTCTAGTCAGCAAGAATAGCTTGACACAAACACGCCCATGTTTTAACCATGACCATCATTCTGAGTGGATCATCTCTGGAATTCTATGTACCTTCCAGGTTTGCTCAATAAAGTCTGTCCTACTTATCAAAGTACTCACACAGATGCCGGTTCCTTTACAAGGTGACAATGAGGCCAGCAGCTCCAAGAAGAACCCTCCATCCCCAGGGCAGTGCCTGTGGTCCTCATATCAACCCTGCTCTTATCTAGACTGGTCCCTGCAGAGTCAGATTGACTTAGCCTTGGAGGAGGCTGGCACATTACCAACATATCCCCTGAAGCCCAGGAAACAATCCGTTCTGGTGACAGAACGGGTGAAGACTAAAGCAATGAGAGAGCAAACACCAAGCTCAGATCTGGACAAGGTCAATGGTGCTTATGCCCTGGGTCAGACATCTTGTCCAGGACCTTAGCCTTAGTACACATGTGTTCATATCAGTATCTTATATGAGCACCAGAGAGCTTCCCTGAGCTATGAAAATCTCAGGGGGGATCTCTATGCACCTAGGCACAACATGTTAGCCAAGGTAAAAGACAGGCCCCCAAGCCTGCAGCAATCTCGCTCAGCTTCATGGCTCCACTCAAAGGACCTGCCTCAACTCAACTCCTGAGAGTTCTTCTGCATGTGCAAAACATTTCCATGGTTCCAATCTAGCAATAGTCTAGTACAGCACTTTACGAGTACCTTCTCCCTTTTCCCTTTTGGTTTCTGACAGCTGTCAAATATTAAATGTTAGAGAAAAAAAAAGGTAAATGAGGAGCAAGTCACTATCAAGGTTTGTTGAATCAAAACAGTAATGTCTGGAATGGGTTTAAACATTTCAAACGATGTGCCTCCATTTCCCTTTGCACCTCCCCCCACCCTCTGCAGTGTTTTACCCAACAAGAGCTAGCATTTAGAATGGACACCCTCAGTCTTGATACAGATCACAAAGTATTTTCAACATCAGATCAAAACGTGTTGAGCATCTTGCACTGGGTTGTTTTAAAACTTGGCTTTTGAAACGAGATACATATGGCAACTGTGGGTGAATCACAGCCATCCAGTCCCCTGACAAGACATGTTTACACGACAGAACTTTGAAGAGAAAGTTAACTGCATCCAGCTAAGACTTAGTACCTATCACCCCTAATTAGGTCCCTTCACTTTAAAGTGACAATGCTCAATGGCTTGGCCCACTCTCAGAATCCTGATGTCCTCATTCTTATGAAGTTATTGTTGTGGTCACATGGCTGAAGACCCCAAGGTTTCTAGGAACCATCTCCTCTTTGTGGCTGCAAGAGGGTTCGAGTTCCCAGCTCACTGCCTTGTTGGGAGAACAGAGCAGAGTTGGAACTGCCTGGCCCAGGCTGTCCTGTAGAGACAGAGTTGACTGCTGTCTGTTCAGACTTAGGCACTCTAGAAGTAACTGAAAGATGACAGGCAGTGGTGGCAAGGGCAAGGGTTCTGGACTGAATCTTTCCAGAAGATAACACATTGTTTTCAGTCCTGTCTCCTCACTGGCCGTAGGTACTGGACAGATAAGCATGGGGAGACAATTCTCAGGCCTCACCCACTGGGTCTTATCAAGTGTACCATATTTTCTAGCTGGGTCAGGAAATGACTATGGGTTCCAACATAAGAAAGAAAATGGCCCATGGAGGCCACTTTGTTTAATAGGACCAACACAGGCCAGGCTAGGCCAACACAGCTTTCCAGCAGAAAAGAAGTTGCCCAGGGAGACAGAAATGGGAAGACTGGCTGAGAAGAGCCTGGGCTCTGTGATGTCACTGGATTAGGTCTCTGGTACCCACTATCCAGGTGGTAGCCCAGCCTCTGTAAAATACTGTCTTTGGGTGCTAAGGGTTTCTGTCAAGGCTTCCCTTTGGGAGGTTGGTACAAGCTTCCCATGTATTTCCTCTTCCCCATAGCCATCAAGACACCAAAGCAGAAAGCATTGGCCAAACTGACCACTATCACTTGGACTCTGACCTTATTTCTGGCTTATGGCCTCTAATTTGGCCTCTTCTTCCCCAATATCAGAAGTAGAGGCCAACCAATCACACAGATCTTGAGAGTCAGAGGAGACCCAGGCCAGCTGCACAGTGTGTCTGGTATCTCCTGCAAATTGCTATCTTGATTTCCAAGGTTATGCATTTTGGCCAGAACTTAGAGAATGGTCTGGGTTCCAAAGCCAAATGTAGCTAAGAACTTTCCAGAAAGGATATTACAGCGTGCAACTAGGATATTCCTGATTTGAGGAAGCTTTCTCTCTAATTGGAGACAAGCCAGGCTGATGACAAGTGAGAAGACTGCTCTGTGGTGGGCACACTCCTGATGAATGCTAAAGGAACCCATTCTTGTTCCTCTGGGAGGTCTTGGGTCTTGGCAGGCAGGGCCCTGCCTTTCACAGACAGCTACCAAGATCAGTGGTGTGTCTCATTCAAGATGGCCCCTACTGGACAGCCAGGAGCCTCTCAAGTCTCTATCCAGAAATTATTTCTCTCCCTGGAAACCCTAAGGTTAAATTCACTAAGTGCTATGTCACTTTTGATGTGCAGGAAAATGAAGTACAGCTGACCTAGCATGCATGGATGCTTAGCTGCCTTTAGCCTACAAGTACCTGTCTTTCCTTTGGAGGGCCAAGCATGGGTCTGGGCATGCCCACGGGGAGCTTATGGAATCCAGGGAATGCAAGGGTCACAGAGCCCTTTCCCCCATACATTTTCCCTTAAGCATCTAATCCCTGCTCTGGGGGCTCATAGGTTTCCTTGGGATGTGAAGAAAGAAACTACACACCAAAAAAAAAAAAAAAAAAACCAAAAACAAAACACAAAACAAAACAAAAACAGATCTGGAGCCTGGCTGTGTTCAAAGTGTGATATCCATTTTGTTTTATTGCCATCTTAACAAAAATATTTGAGAGGGCTATCTGGGTTCCAGCATGGGTAGGCAGGGCAATTCCAGGCACTGGGCTATTTACTGGACAAAACAATGTTCAATCTGAGGAGGCAGGAACCCCCAAAGAACCACAAACTGGGGCAATGGAGCCCAGGGTCCAGGGACATGGCAGGTGCCATCAGTCCAATCCCTCATGTAGGACAAAGTATGGGGTGTGTATCTAAACAGCTCTAGCGACAGCCTCAGCAGGCACTAGGTCCAGGAGGCTTCCAGCCCCACTTAGTCTCTCAGGGAAGGGGGAGGATGCAAAAGGTCTGCTGGGATCAGCCTCAGGCCAAGGAGCAAGGACAAAGCTGCACCTAGATCAGAGCTAAGCTTTCAGCTTGGTCTCCCTCCCTAAATCTAAGAACCCAGCTCTCTGACCATGCCCCCTAATCAAAACACAAAGCTAGAAGTGTATATGGCTAAGTGACTACACAGCCCAAGCAAGCAGAGGCAAGACATGCTGGGAGGTGGGCTGCACACAGCCTTATTGGGTTTGGGCCTTATTAGGAGTCAGTGAGTGGACAGTCTGCCTGCTGGCTCCTGAGACTTGGGCCCTGGATCTCCCCACCACTGGCTGTGAGAACTGGGGCCATGGTAGGCTAGCAGACTCATCTATCTCCATGCAGGTTTTGTTCCCTCTTTCAAGTGCAGAAGCTGAGGCAGAGGCAGAACATTTATTAGCCCTCTAGAATTGGCCTCTTGAATGGCTGTGTCATTTTTGACCCCTGAGATGCATGACAATGATCAGAATGACCAGCAATCAGCAATTGTAAAGACTGACTTGACTGCCTCCTCACTGTTCAGAAAACTCCCTGAGATGGCCTGCCACGTACAGGCTTGGGAAAAAGCTTACAGTGTGCTAAAAATGCAGGATCATCTCCTTCCCCTCATCAGCAAGTCCCACTCTCCTTCCCTCCACAAAAGGCAAGCACAGCAGCTGAGCAGCAGCAGGGCAAGCACTGGGCCAAGGCTGGGCCCCACCCACCCGGCTGAGCTAGCTCCACCCACCCACAGGCAGAACCACCTGGGAAAGTGCAGAATCGGGACCTGGGAGGTCAGCTCTGCTGCAGCCCTGAGTTGGAAGCAAGATTCTTTGGGATGCTGCTTCATGCCCCAGCATGGCCTGCTCCACAGGATACAGGATACAGGTGGTGAGGAGAGCAACCCTCTAGGCCAAGCAAGCATCAAGCAGGTAGCTTCTCTTGTATCTTGAGTATCTTCCTGAGGTAAGGGGAGGACCTGTACAATGCTCTGTTGCTCTGTTACAGCACAGGAAGCTGGACTGCACCAGGTGAGGGGATCACTGTGCCCAGGGTCATCCATCAGTCTTGGTTTTGGACCCAAGAGACTCCCCCATCTTAAAGCCAGACACCGCCGCCAGAGCTCCTCCTTGTGCAAACTGGCCAGTTTAGAAATTGCTCTTTCTCTTCCGAGACCTGGTAGTCCGTGTGGGGGCTGGTTCTGGGGAATCTGGTGTAGAGTCCGGCAGGGGTTCCTGAGCCTGGGAAATGGAGTCCATGGGGGCTGCCCTTTCTGGCCCCCGCTGAGATGCCTGGACTGCATCCCGGATCTCCATCAGTGCCTGACACATCTGACCAACACGGCTGTTCAGCTCAGTCATAGCCTGGCTGATGACATTCATGCTGTCAGCCATGTCCTGGTGCACAGTTACCAGCTCCTGGAAAAACTGCTGGAACATTTCTGTCTGTTGGGCATAGGCATGGAGGAGATGCCAGTCCAGGCCCATGGCTGGTGAGTTGGGATGAGGCTCTGGGGTCCTGCAGGACTGGGCCTGGGGTGAGGGATGGGGCAGGACCTCTGGCTTAGGGCCCAATATCTGGGTCTGCTTTGAGGAAGAAGATGAGCAGAGCAGCGTGGGCCTGGCCAGGTGGGCCTCTTCTTCTGGAGGATGTAGTAGGGGCATCTGAAGAGGATGCCGTGAGGACCCAGGAGACTCCTCATCTTCATCATCTTGGGGCATACAAGGAGAGAAGGACAGATGATTACAACAGGGAGAACAGGGCAGCCCCGGTCATGGGCCCACCTCTGAAAACTCACTACTGCCCACCCCTGCCACTCCTCAGTCTACACTGGCACTGCCCATGGAGAAATGCCAGCTCCTAAATCCCTGGGGTGTGCGGGCCAGGTACTGGGAGAAGGCTGAGTGAGAGCTGGTTCCCTTCTTCCCCCAGAAGCTGCCACATTCCAGGGAAGGAGTTCAGTCCAAGGACTGGGAGGCCCCAGTTGCAGTGGCAGGCACACCACTCCAAAGGCTCATGACCTTGATGGTGTCACTGCAATCCTGCAGTTTACTTGGTTCAAAGGAACAACAGCGACTGCTCTGCAGAACCCCCTGGAGCCCCTGGCTGGGCAGTTAGTTAGGCTATGAAATTCCAGACCTTACATTGTATTGCAGAGCTGAGAGCATTACCCTGAGTTCTAAGCCATTCTGTGAGCCCCAGCCTCCACAGGGGAGGCTTCCAAAGTTGTCTGGAGCCACCTTGTGGCCTTGCTAGAATCCTGACCTAAAGATCACTGCTGGGTGATGCCAAATGGCTGGAGATGGGAGGGAAGGGCTGATACAGTAATCAGCAGGATAATGTGGGACAAGTGACCAACTCTGTTGTCCCCCAAGGTGGGCTGCCAGGTCAGGCACATCATGACCTACCCATGAGTGCCTGTAAGACAGATTGCAAGTCCTCCTCGATAAGCGCTACAGAGAAGGGCCCTAGACCCTGAGCATAGGGGTCTCTACTTTCAGGTGGCCATGGTATGAGGTAGACTCCCAAAGCAGAAATAAACATTGTGAAAGACTCATCTTGCTGCAAGGGAAAGCCTCCTGTCTGTGGTGTGGGGCAAAAAGTCAGAGTAACCTCCCGAGAAGTTACTCCTCTACATGGCTTTCTCCTTCCTAAGTTCCCTGGGATCTCATGGGGCTGGCACAATAAGAGCCTAGTGCTTCCTGAGCATGCTCAGTAAGCAGATGCCAGAAAGGGTGGGAAGGAGCACTCTGAGCTGCCCTTATCCCCTTTCCAAGCCCTCAGGCTAAAACTGGTGACTACTGGTAGATATGGGGGCTCCTGCAGCCCAAGTTACCTCTGCTAACCTCATCATCTTTGATGTCTAGGAGATGGAGGGGTGAGCAGGGCAGGATTCAAGAAACAGACTTTTCTGGATGCTGCCCCCCACCCACCCCCCAGGCTTCAGCAAACCCTGGCAGACCCAGGCTCAAGTCTGGTTCTGATGTCTCAGGGGCACCTCCATTTTCTGCAAGATTGTTTTCCTCAGCTGGCTAACAAGGAAGTCCGCCTCATCATGAACACTTTTCTACTCCTGAGGCCGACTCTGTGAGTGGCCACCTGTCAGAGGCCCTAGCCAAACAGGAAATGAGCAGATCTCCATGGCAAGGGGCCAGGGAGGAAGGCCGACTCTGTGAACCACCTTCCTGCTGGCTGGGTGCTGGTCCCCACAGCCTCCTTGGCGTCTCCAGCCCTGCTCACCCGCCTCCAGTGAGGACAGCAGATGAGAGTGGGTGTGGACGTGCAAAGAGGTGGGAGGGAAGGGGTGGAGTTCTTCAGGGAGGGATTCCAATGGCTCCCCCTTCTGGTGAACTAGAAAGGCTGTCCTGAAGTCCCAGGAAGCAAGAAGGTAGGACAACAGGGAAACAGAAGGGATGGACCAGGGAGACAGAAGAGAACAGGGAGGGAGCCTAGCCAGTCTAGGATGAGCACCAAGAGACATGGGCTGAAGAAAAGTAGACCAAACGCAGACGACTGGAGTGCAGAGGACAGGGCAGACAAAGTGACCAGGCAACCACGGAGGAAGGTCTCTCCCTGGCCCAGCCCTGCCACTTGGCTGCTGTGGTGGTGCCCCTCCCCCTGCCGGCTATGCTGGGGCTTCCCTGGCTTCTGCAGTTCCTGGAACGTGCCAAGCGCCTTCCTGATGTGGGCCTTGTACATGCTGTTCCCAGCCTGCTTGCCCTCCCCTCCCCTCCTCTGCTCCTCACACCAGGCCTGGTTAACTCTTCCTCACCCCTCAAACGCCTTCCCCGGCCAGGCTTAGCCTGATCTTTTTTTACAGCTTCAGCACCTCCTGTCATATGGTTTGCATACCCAACACAGACTGAAGACACTGGGCCCCACTGCTGCAGAGCAGCAGACCCCAAGTGGGCCCTGGGTATCGCACAAGCCTTAGGCTGACAATCGGGATGTCCTGGACTGGGTCAGCCCTTATCCTCCCTCTAAGGGTGAGCAATAATCTAATTCAAGCAGGTATGTCTAACCTTTTGACACTGCAACACAACGAGGTCACCTACAAAGTTTCTGCTCAATGCACAAATAAATAAATAAATAGCTTGTAATATTTTAAGCAACCTTATGCTTTAGCTCAGGCTACATTCGTAGCTATGTGAATGCGGCCCTCAAGCCGGAAGTTGGACACATCTGAAGCTTTTTAGTCTTGCAAGCGTCTGTGTAGGTTTTAGATGCAGCCCTGTCCTTCTTGCTTCCAAGCCAGCTTCTAGCACAGAATGAATGCACAAGAATTGCAAATGGGACACGAGTAGGATGCAGGCATGGCAAGAGTTAGGGAGACTGGGGCGGGGGAGAGGGGCTGGGGGGGGCTAGAAAGGGAAGGTGTGCACATGAGGAAGCAAGCCCCCACACTCAGGCCATGGACAGGCAGTGATACTCACAGCTGGTAGGGGGGCTGTCGATACCATCCAATTCTGCCCTGGGGAAGCTGTGCCCAGCCTGGCCAGTGAGCAGGGCTGACTTGATGGCCCTCTCGTGGGCAGTGAGCATGATGGGATGAGTGTGGCCCCCGATCCCTGGACCCGACAGTGACTGCCGCATGAAGGCCAGCTTGTCCTTGGTCCTGCGCTTCATGTCATCCCATCTGTGCTTAATGTCCTTGATGGAGCGGGGGACCTGGCTGGCGGAGGTGACTTTCCGAGCTATGCCTTCCCAAATCTTGTCCCTGTCGGCATGGGATGGTCGCATGGTCTCTCTCCCAAAGAGAACCGCTTCATGACGGGTCACCTCTGTGACCAGAATGTCCAGCTCCTCCTTGGAGAATTTAGGCTTCCTCTTACGTTCCGCCAGGGGCAGCATGTTCCTTGGGTTGAATATCCCACAAAGCATAATTGGGTAAATGACCGTCAGTGAGGGTGGTCCTTCTTCCTAATCACAGGCCCCATCTGGGAAGCCAGGGAACATTTGTGGCCACCTAGGCTCCACCACACACCCTCCTTCTACAGTGATGCCTCTCCCTCCCTCCTCCTCAGAGGAAAGGCAGGAAGAAGAGGCAGAAGGAACCCAGTGACTACAGGGTAGGGCTACCATACCTCTCATCTGTCTTGAGCACCCGGCAATTCAAGTTCACTCAACTTTTGCTGCCTCATTCTCCCCATCCAGAGGGGGGGGGATGCCAACCACAGTAGTTTCTGAGGTTCCATCTACATATAAGAGCCTTAACAACTTAAGGGACTAGAGAAATGGCTCAGTGGTTAACATTGACAGCCAATTAGATTTCATATCCCAGCTACCACATGAGGGAGTTCACAAATGCCTGTCATTCAAGTTTCAATGGGCTCCCTTTTGGCCTCTATGGACATCTGCACACACATGTGCGTACACACACATACAAATATAAAAATTTTGAAAATAAAAATAGCCCTACTGCGGACTGCAGTGGCCTATGGCATTGGCTGCTAGTGTCCATCATGGTGCAATCAAGGAAAGCGTATTCTCTCACTGGTGGCTCATTTCCCTTTCCCGGTGTCCCTCATGTCCCTATGTCCCTGTGTATGTGCAGGGGAAAACAAGCTCTTCTCCTTCAGGGGTACCTCCAGTGGCTCCTCATGGGTGGCTGCTGTGGCATTCCAGTTAAGATGTGAGGCACCAATGAACATCCACCAAGAGACATGTTACCCTTGGAAGGACACTAGGATAATTTCGATTTTGCTGAGGATCTTCAACCTGACCTTGCACTTGTTCTGGCTTTGGAACCCAATCTTTTCAAATTGTGATTCTATCCACCTTTCACTATAGCTTTGCAAGTTCTACCCAGGAGGGACCAGGGTGCTGAAGGAAACTGGAATCTCAACCCATACCTATGGATGCTTCCAAAACCACAGCGGGAGATCAGCAGTCCTCAGTTCCTCCAGGCTTCTTTCTCTCCTCCCAGCCAATAGAGAGTAATCAGATAAAGGAAAGCTGGGGACATTGGTCCCTGGCTCAGGACAAGGCCTTGTACTCAGACAGACTTGTGGCTATCCTTGGGGATCACAGGGCCTCTGTCAAACTAGAGTGAACTCTGCAGGGCCCTAATTATGCCCCTGTGGGCACTCACAGAGTCTGTGTCAGGAGATGAGATTACTGTACAATGTGGAATGTCCAATAACACGCTTACCTTTTACCCCAGTGCAAACCAGGAGTACCCATGCATGAAGCTCTGCCCATCTAGAATGTTTGAAAGCATGTCTCAAGTGCTCTCCAAAGGCACAAAAATAGCCCTTGGTTGAGAACTACTGCACCTGGAGCACCTAACATAGAGCTTGCAGAGGTTAACACTCAAAACATGAATACTTATCCCTTGCCTGGCCCACCACTAATTTCATAAGGCATCTATCCATTACATCATCCCCAAGCCACTGATCTGTTAGAGAACAACTAAGAGTATCTGTAAATTAACAAGAGCTACCAAAAGCAAAGCCACACCCAAACACAACCACTGGATCTTGGGACTTTTCCAAGCCAGGACACATCAGCCAAGACCACCAAAAAACCACCTGGGGTCTGGACAGTATAGGGGCATCAGGACAGAGTCATGCTAACAAGGTGGGAGAAGTGGACTCCAGCCCACTTCACCCACCTAGAGCCACAAGAAGCCATGCTCTGCCTGGTCCCTTGTGTGTTAGCAAAAAAAAAAAAAAAAAACCTGGTTTGCAGGTCAAGAACTCTGGCTTGTAGGTCCAGAGACACGGGGACACAGCCCTTCTTTTTCCATGGATGACATGAACTTGAGCGAGACTCTGCCTTGCTCTGGTCTCAGTTCATCACTGGGGCACGACCACCAGCACAGAGCAATGGCTGTCAGCCTGAGTGGCCACATCAGACTCACTATAAAGAGATTGCAAAATTGTGATGTCCCAGATCCATCCTCAATCAAGTTACATCAGCAGCCCTGGCATGCTAAACAATGGCTTAGTTCGTTGAGATGAGGCAGCGTCTTCTAAGGGGCTATGAGAAAGCCCTTTCCCCAAGCAAAGGCTCAGAAATGGGAGGAAACATGGGACAGGACAGATCTCTTAGCCATAGTTCATGGAGCCCTGCAAGTGACACTGCACAAGCCTGACACCAGGATGTATCAGACATGCTCTTTCAGCTAGCCTGGACCTGACTGTGGTGACTCATGCAAAGACCCAGACTGGGTCTGTCTGGTCTGTGCTGTCCATTAGCAGCATTTCTGCAAGGCTTGTGCCCACTTTCTCCAGGTGCCCTCAACACAGTTCTGGCCCCTCTGAAGGCTCGTGTCAAAGGCTCCTTCCTATTCCATCTGGACCCTCATAGCACATGTCTGTACTTCTCTGCCGTTTATGCGGTGGCAGGTGTGAGCCTTGTAGGGATGCAGAGGTCAGGATTGGGCATGGCTGGACTGGCCTACTCTCAAGTGCCCAGCCTATATCTGAGCAGAAGCAGTGCTCAGCATAAGGGATACAAGACACTGTCAGACTGACCTGAAATTTTGGGCAAAGGGAGAAGAAGGTGGCTAGGAGTGTCAAACCCAACTTCCTGTGCTGGTTTCAGAGATATCTGGCCAGCTTGTATAGGAGGAGGCAATGTGTGGGTGCTGATCTGCACCTGTTCAGTAGCAGTGGGAACAGCTGCATCCTCAATAAGAGGATGAACCCAAACTGCCCTGCAAGCCAGCTGCAGCTCTGAGGACATACAGGTGGCAGTGAGGCCACCGAGAGGGATACAAGGGACCTTCTCATGACTCTCCACTTCCAACCAGCTTCTCCTCATGTGCTCAGACTCCCTGAGACATCCCTTGCTGTCCCCACCTCTTGTCTCCTCATCAGTCCCCAAGAGTCACCCATCTGAGACTCCCAGAACTACACGGTGACAAGACCTTCCAACCCATGATGTGGCTGGGCCTCTGGGTCTGGGAAGGGCTCCATTTTCTCCCAACGGGATCTAAGTCCCCTATCACCACCTCTGGGTCCCAGATAGAGATCACCAAGTGGTACTGAGGCCACACTGACCTTTTTCTTAACACACACCCACCAGTAGGACCTACACATAGCACACAGGCCAGCTCTGAGCCTGGATCCCAACTCAGTGTGGCCACCTGAGGAGTGACCCTTGTTCAATTTTCTGTTCTCTTTCTGGCTAGACTTTTAGAACCCTTCTGATATAAACTTCTGGGCCACAGCCTGGGGCTAGAGTAGAACCACTCTTGCCAGCAGTCAAGCCTAGTATGAGCCCTATGGGAAAGGGAGCTGGAGATATCAGGAGCCTCCACTCCCACACAACCATACGATGGTTTCTGGGTCTTCCCTGAGTGATACCACCCATGCAGCAAGAGTCTGCCCTGGGAGAATGCCTCTGGTCCATCCTAGGTTGGGGACATTCTCCTCTTCTGCAGGAATTCTACCAGGAGCTCATGGCCTCTGTAGCCTCTAGGATTACTGCAGCCCACTGGTCTGGCCGCAGTCTCTCCACTGGAGCTGCTGATGAAATCCTGGGGGAACAGGGCAGTCCTCTCAAACCCTGCCAGCAGCAGTTCTGGAGCAGCCTGGAGATCTCTGGGAGCCTGGAAGCCCAAGACACTCCCTTGGCTCATTCCAGAGGCTAGTGAAGCCCACTGGAGCCGGCAGGGATGGGACTTACCTCATCCAGTTGGCCTTGGTCTCATCCGACCCATCTATGGACTTGTAGCGGTTGTTCTTGTCCACAATCTGGAAAACAGAGAGATTGTCTAGAATGGGCCATTAGGGAAGGGGATCTCACATGCCTGGGCTCCTTCTCACTAAGGCCAGGGCCCAGCTCCAGCCTCAGCCTCACCTCTTCCCCCGTCCTCCTACACTGTCCCCACTATCATCCCAGCTGTGGCCAAGAATCTTTGTTGTCTTCTCTTCACCCACTCCTATCCTCTTAGAGACCCTAGAGAAGACCTGAGGGGAAGGGCAATAGCCCTCTCACCTGTAATGGAATCCTGGGCAAGATGGCCCAGGAGCACCAGTCCCCACAGGTTGGGGCTGTGTGACAAAAGCTGATCACAGCTCTTCTCTCTCTGCAGTGTCTGTGGGAGATGGGGGCCATCACTGGGGCCCTGGGCACATGTGATTTGAAAGGGCACCTCCTTCCCCCAAACTTCAAATATTCAAGACCCTTGGGGTTTAGGGTGGGGTTGTGTCCAAATGTCTATAGTCTACAATCATTCTGAGTATTCAGACCTGTTGAGGCCTGGGATTCTAGGCTGTCCCTGACTGCCCTTTCGGAGGGGGGGCATTAAAAGACATTTCTAATATAGATCTGAAGCTTGAAGGTTAAAACAGAAAGAGAGGTACTCAGAAAGGAAGATACGTCAGAGAGCACAGGTGTTGGCTTCTCTAATAATGTCTCTGGTTCTTTCTTGACCCAAGCTATAAGTGACCTACAGTAATCCACTATGGATCTTTTATAGTCTATGATCTTCCCCTTTGCTCAGTACTTGCTAACATTTTGCACTGTGGTTTTTTTGTTTTGTTTTGTTTTTGAAGTGGAGATTATAAAATTCTCTTTACTTCTTAATGAGCACTTTTACATTTCCGTTCTGGAAAATTCTCAGCTCTTACGTTTTTTAGTACAACTTCTCATGTTCTCCAATCTCTCCTGGAAGAATTTCTATTAAATATACATAAACTAGCTCACTCAATTCTCTGGTTTTTAGCTACTTCTTCATGGTTTACTCTGTCTTTCAGAGCAGTGTCAAGGAAAATTTCTCAGAGCTCTATCCCAGTTCACTAATTGTCTCTCTGTGCCTACTCCAGTTTTCATTTCTTACTTCACTTGCTTTCTTGATATTTTGTTTTCATTTTGGTTTGCAACATTTTTGGGACAGAGCTAGTCTTGAACTCTCAACTCTCCTACTCAGTCTCCTGAGTGCTGAAATTACAGGCATTCACCACCATGCCCAGTGTCTTTACTTCCTTTTTAAGAGTATCTTTTGTTTAAAAAATATTTTTCACTTTAAATATCATTGATTCTTTTGAAGATCTGTCTTTTTTTTTTTTTCATTTGTCTCTTTGGATTCACAGTGACATGTTCCTTCTTTTTTGTTTCCACAGCTTAGATAAGGTATAATTAACAAATAACACAGAATTTTCTAATTGCAGAAAAATATGCTAGATCAAGGCTATTTCCCTGAGGATTTGGGGAGCAACCTCACAAGCCCCTTGGCACCAGTGTTAACACTCTACCCATTCTCCTCAAAATGCAAGGCCAAGTGTTTGTCAATTAAAATCAGACCATGTAGTTCTCCATCTCAAGGTTTTACCCATTGAGCTTTTGATGACATCCATGTTTATTGTTGTAACCGTTCAGGCCTGTGCACCTGAGTCCTGCCCACCTGTCTGACTGCCCTTGGCCTGTTATGGTTTGAACATGAAGTGTGCATATCAGGCTCTTGTGTTGAGCACATGGTCTCTGGCTGGTGGTGCTATTTTAGGGAGTGCTGAGAACTCCAGGAGGAAGATCTACTTGGAGAGTGCTGTGAAGGATACACCAGGTTGTCCCTTCCTTGCTCTCTGCTTCCTGTCCACCATGAGGTGAGCATCCTCCTCCACAGGCTCCTACTGCCATGTTCTGCCTCACCACAGGCCCAGGACTAATGGAGCCAAAGACAACGGATTAGAACCTTCGAGACTGTGAGCCAAAAATAAACTCTCCCTTGGCTAGCTGTTTATGACGGGTATTTTGTCAGAGTAAGGAGAGAAATTACTAATCCATCCTTGCTCTGCCTCTCACTTTGCTGTAGCCCGTTCTGAGGGGCAGCCAGTCCAGCTTTCATCCATGCCCAGAACCTCTTTTCCATACTCTTACCAGAATCATACTCATGGAGTATTTCAAACACTCAGAAATGATGAGAGGACAATGTAGCTGACAGTAAGGGCCAACAGAATGCACACTAGTTATGTTCACCTCAGATCTTGCCCTTTGCTTCAAAAACATCCCAAGTTGAGACAGGAAGATGACTCAGTGGGTATAGGAACTAGGACATGAGCCTGACAACCTGAGTTTGGTCCCCAGATCACAAATGGAGATAGAAAAGAACCAGCCCTGACAGTTGTCCTCTGACCAAACAGCTACACTCACATGCACACACAGGCATGCACACATGAGAACATGAACACACACATGCATGTACACACATGCATACTCACATGTATACACACACACATACACACACAACACACACACCAAATAAATAAAAATTGTAAATCTCAAGTAAAGACCACCTCTGCCTCCAACTCCTTCCTCTTTTCCAGCCACTTGAAGCTGGCAGGGACCCTTCACCCCATTTTTGCCACACACATGTTCCTTTTCTACAAAACAACATGTAACACTATTTTGCAAAAATCTAGAAAATGCAATGGTCTAGTCTGGAATGTTTCCTTCAGGCTTGTGTTTTGAAGGTGTGGGCTCCTGCTGGTGGCACTATTTTGAAAGGTGTGAAGACTTTAGGAGGCGGGGCCTGGCTGGCAGACTCTGGTTCCCTCACTCTGGTCCCTCTCTCTGCTTTATATGGGAGGCATCTCATCACATGCTCCCACCACCACAATCTCTGTCAGCCCTTCCCTGCTAGGGTGATCTGAAATCCCTCTGAAACCCTGGGCTAAAATAACTACTTCTTCCTTTCCTCTTTTCTGTTGGGTACTTGGTATAGTAACTAATGCCGAGAAGCAGTAACTAATGGCAAGAACTCACGGAAATGGCCCCCAAGTGACCACATCTTATTAAAACATTTCCTGCTGTGCTGTGATACCTGCTCCCCTCTGATCTGTGAGTCTTAGACTATGTCACCCTGCAGGCCTTCCTGATCTGAGTAAACTCTCTCCTGCCACAGCCCTGCCCCCCACCCCCACACCACATTAGTTCCATGGCATCCCATTACTCTTTTTAAGACCCTAGTGACAAAGATCATTTCTGTTGATGGTATGACTGTAAGCTTTGAGTCAGATGATGGAGAGGATCCCTCACCAGGTCTAAGGAATAGAGACAAGGCCCAGAGCACTGCCATCCCCAGTAGCAGCCCTGCTGCCTTACTTAGTGTACATACATGGTAGTATCCTGGTGGATGGTGGAACAAAGAACCTTTTAAATAAAAAGCAAGCTAAGACAAAAACCAAAGAACCTGACAGTGTTGATATGTTAGTAATGAGTGGGTATACGGAGCCAGCCTGCACTAACCAGGGCCAGCTGTTAGCTTGCTGAACTCCCCTAAACAAGCTGTGAGACACAGCCATCATCAAAACTCGCAAGACATCAAATTTCATATTTGTAAAATGTAACACTCAGAATTTACCACTCCCCAGCTCTTTCACTACATTGACTGCCATCTGTGTGGCTACCACCAGGACCTGGATGCCCCCCACCACCACACCTGTTGTCCCCAAGGCCTTGGGTTAGTAACTTGGTCCTTAGCTCAGCACTACTGAAAGGCTGTGGAAACTATAAGAGGCAGGGCCTAGTAGGAGGTATTGGGTCCTGAAGACAAACCCTGCAAAGTGTTTATGGAACGCTAGTCTCCTCACAGGGGCCATGTGGCTTCATAGCCTGCTTCCCTATGCTACCCATTATACTGCTACCTTGAAGCAGGTTGCAAAGCAAAGCAGTCAAGTGGTTAGAGATTTAAACAACTGAAACTAGGAGCCCAGTTCCCAACTTAACCAGCTCACATATTCTGTTACAGCAATGGACACTGGTGATGCAACACTACAGTGGATCTCTTAGCTAACACATGCATGCCCTGGGTTCCATTCCCAGCACCACACACTCACACATTCGGAGTTTGCTGGAATAATCAAAACTAACTGGCACATACTCTCTGTGCAATGAAGTACCACATTCAAGGCACCCTTCCCTTCTTGGCATTCAGGGAATCCAGGTGGAAGGAAGAGTTGGGAGCAAGGTGGGTCAGGAGCTTTGTCACTCCAGGAACCAGGCTGTGGCCCCACCATCACCATCAGGTGGTAACACACCAGCACACAGCCATGGCAGCACTCTGCAAGCATTCAACTCTGCTTTAGAGCTAAAGGAGGAGAGAGAAGTGGGGGTGCTTCTCCTCCTTTGTCTGTGTATGAGCCTAACCAGCCATTGCGCTTTTACAGTCTCAGAAACAGGACGCTGGGAAGATGACCCAGTTGGCAAAGTGCTTGCTGTTCAGACATGAAGACCTGAATGCAATCTTCAGAATCCAAATAAAAAAGCTGGGCATAGTGATGTAACCTTGCAGTCCTGACACTAGGGAGATGGACACAGGAGTATCTCTGGGGCTGGCCAGCCTGTCTAGCCAATCCACAAGCCTCAGGCCAGTGAAAAACCTTGTTTCAAAAACCAAACAAAAATAAAATGGACCTCTGAGGAACGACACCCAAGGTTGAATTCTGGCCTCTACACACATGAACACATGGACCTGCATACACGTGGACAAGTGCAAACACACACACACAATTCAAGACTAAAAGGCAGACATGCTGCGGCTCAGGCTCCTTCCTCCCCTCCACAATCTCCCCAGATGGCAGATGCTCTAGTATACAGGAACCTCCATGGAGTGGCACAGAGTCGGGTCCTTATGCCAACATTGCACACCTTTGTCACAGCTCCCAAAGGTCTAAAATCTCAGCTCACAGTTTAGGAGCCGCATGTGTGGACTCCAGCAGGTGTTTCACTGGGCAGACCTCGATTTTCTCTGTAAAACCAGTGAGGACCAACCCTGCAGCCTTGCAGCCTTGACCACAGCAGAGGGCATGAGGTTAATGGTGGCTATCACCATCATAGCTGTGACTGCCATTAAGGAAAAGCAGACTAAATGGTCCTTGTTGTTAACTCAAGTGGTGTCTGCCAGTCAACACAGGGCGGTACTAATTACCTTTCTGTCCCTTGCAGCTTCAACAAAGCAGAAGGATCTAGATGGGCTGGGGCTGACACGGAAGCTGCCTGAAGCCTCCATGGCTGGTTCAGGCCTCAAGGTTTTCTGGGGGATGTTCCTTGGCTTAGCTTTACTCGTTCAGAATTTTCTTGATTCAAGCACTCAATCACTCAGTAAATGCCATCAGGGGAGCAGCTAGAGTGACAAACTCTAGAGACAAAGTGGTAAAAACAGTTGTCATAGTCACTGTTCTATTGATGTGAAGAGATACCATGACAAGGCAATTCTTATAAAAGAAAGCATTTAAATAGGGGCTTACAGTTTCAGAGGTGTAGTCCCTTATCATCATGGTGGGGAAGCATGGTGGCGTGCAGGCAGTAGCCGAGAGCTATATCCTGATCTCCATATGGAGAGAGAGAGAGAGAGAGAGAGAGAGAGAGAGAGAGAGAGAGAGAGAGAGAGAGAGAGAACGCAATACTGGGCTTTGCACGGGCTTTGAAACTTCAAAACCCACCCCTTTCCTTCAACAAGCCACACTTCCTATTCATCCTAGTCCTTTCAAATCGTGCCACTCCAGGGTGACTAAGCCTTCAAATACAAAAGCCTATGGGGGCCATTCTTTTTCAAACCACCACATTCCACTCCCTGTCTGTCATACGCTTTGTAGCCACATCATAATGCAGGAATGCATTCAGCCCAACTTCAAAAGTCCCCTGGTCTACCCATCTCAACACTATTTAAAAGTCCAAAGTTCCAAGTCTCTTCTGAAACTCATGGCAATCTCTTCATTGTAATCCCCCATAAAATTAAATTAAAAAGCATATCATGAACTTTCAGCATACAATGACTTATGATACACATCACCATTCCATAAGAGAGGAAAGGGAGCATAGTGAGGAAAGACTAGACCAAAGCAAGACCAAAACCTAGCAGGGCAAAATACAAATTTTGTATCTCTGTGTCTAATGTCCAACTCCTTCCAACTTGGTTGACTACACACACCTCTCTCTCCTTGGGCTGCAGTTTTCTCAGCAGGTATCCCATGACTCTGGCATATCCAACATCTTGGGGTCTGTTGCTGATGGTTTCCTTCACTGCTGAAGCTTTCCTTTAATCCTTTTCACACGTTAGAACCTTCACTGAGTGGAGTCTTATTCTCGGGTTGACTCCTGATGAAGGAACCAGCTCCCTTTTGGCAGCCATTACAGCCGAACACATGCTTGCCATAAACCTGCCTTGGTCACGTAGAGGTCAGATGCCTGTCTCGTGACAAGGAACCCATCAGAGGTTAGTCACTAGAAAGTCAGATGCCTGTCTCATGACAAGGAGCCAATCGGAAGTTAGCTGGTGGCGCTATGCTTTACGACCCTGGGTGTGCTTTACGGACAAGCGCACAGCAATGACGTAGAGAGCATAGCAACCACCCTGGGAGGGCCTATGAGCCATAACAACCAGTTGACCAATCAACACAGGGCAAGCCCTCCAAGCCTGGAGGCACACCAATCATGAGCCTGTGCGTAAGCCTGTGCGTACCCCTAGACACTCCCCTTACGCTGCCCTATAAGATCTTTGGGGAGACCTTAGGAGCCGTCTTTTCTAGCCGTCAGCCATGGCGGGTGGGTGAAAGACCCGAGCTAACATGGGGTTAGTTCGTTAAATTACAATAAAGCCTCGTGCAGTTTGCAGCAAGCTCTCGAATCCGCCTGGTGATTGGGGTGACCGCGAACCTGGCCTGAGACCCCGGATACTTGAGTTTTCGGGGGTCTAACACTGAGGTCACCACTCCCTTTATTACTTTTAGCATCAAGCTTCTCTTTAAACTGTTTGTCTGCCTGAGCACAGGGCTAGGCTCCCACACCACATTTGTATTTCTTTTTGTCCAGCTTGCTTCTTTTCATGATAGGTCTGAATAAGTGACTACTAATAACCACAGGACACACTTAAGACTGGGCTGTCTTAAAACATCTTCTGCCAGGTCCATTAATCCAAAAACTCTTCAATTTTGCCTCAGGCAGATTTTCAGGACAAATGGAAAAAGCAGTCACATTCTTTGCCAACATACCACAGGAACAGTCTCATGACCACTTACTAATGTTCTTTCGCTCTGAAACTTCTTGACCTGGGCCTCCACAGTAAAACTGTCTCCAGCTGTCTTCCATGCTCCTACTAAGATGGCCCATTAATCTCCCTAAAGGGTCCAATGACTTTCCTAGTCCAAAGTCCCAAAGTCTTACATATTCCTCCAACAAACAGTATCATCAGGCCGGGCACAGCAATACCCCAGTCTCTGTTACCAACTTCTGTCTTAGTCACTGTGCTATGGCCGTGAAGAGATGCCATGACCAAGGCAACTGTTATAAAAAAGAGCATTAATTGGGGCTTGCTTACAGTTGCAGAAGTTTAGTCCATTATCATCATTCCAATAAAGCAATGACCACTTACTTTTACTGCTCTAAAACTACTATTTATCACATTTCTTTTTGTAAGAACATGTTACTGAGGTGTGACTGGACACCCACTGGTGTGCATGTGTAACAGGCAGCCCTCAGTGTGCATCTGAGAAGAAGTACATACCATGAGACATCAGCACAGCCCATGCCCATTGCCCCCTGGGGTTCTTGCTGCTTCTGCCTTAATGGCCATTGTTACTGTGAGTCCACCATGGGTCTGCACTGCGCTCAACAGCTCTGATACAGCACTGTGTATTCCAGGCTTTACGATAACTCAGGGACATAATAAACACTTGGTACTCTCTGACAGTGCTTTGCTTCCCTGTGTCTCAGCTCTCAGCAACTGCCCACCTTTCTGTCTGCCTCTTGGAGTTTGGTGCTTTCAGATTCTTCCTAGAACTGCCATCAGGGTGAGTTTCTTTACTTCTGTGCATTCATTGCCATAAAAAATAATATGTCTTTTTTTAAAAAAATACTTAATTGGGAATAGATATACCTCAAGACCTAGCTGTACCACTTCTGGGCATATACTCAAAGGACATTCCATCCTATCACAAGGGCACTTGCTCAGCTATGTTCATAGCACCTTTATTCCTAATAGCCAAAAACTGGAAACAACCTAGATGTCCTTCAACCAAAGAATGGATAAAGAAAATGTGTTACATTTACACAGTGGAGTACTACTAAGTTGTCAAAAACAATGACATCATGAAATTTGCAGGCAAATGGATGGAACCAGAAAAAAATCATCCTGAGTGAGGTAACCCAGACCCAGAAAGACAAACAGGGTATTCACTCACTCATAAATGAAAGATAATCATGCTACAGTTCTCAGACCCAGAGAGGCTAAGTAACATGGCGGGATTAAAGGGGGATGCAAGGATCTCCTTGGGAAGAGGAAACAGAATAGTTTTGTGGGTGGACAGGGAGCAGGTGGGGTTGGGAACAGGAGGGATCAGGTGTGCAGGGGAGAGAACATACTTGGAGAAACTACTGAAATTGGGGGGGCATTTGGGGGACAAGGTGGAAACCTAGTGTAATGGAAACCCCATGGACTCTACAGGAGTAACCCTAGCAAAGACTCCTAGTAATGGGGGACATAGAGCCTGAACTGGCCATCTTCTGCAACTAGACAAGGCCTCAAGTGGAGTGACTGGGACACCAACCCAGCCACAAAACCTTCAACCTACAGTTTGTCTTCCCTGAAAGGTGTTCTGTGACCACACCCTAGCAGAATCGTCATCCAAGAGACCAGAGAGACTTCATCCAGCAACTGATGAGAGCAGATGCAGAGTCCCACAACCAAACATTAGGTGGCCCTCAGAGAGTCGCGTGGAGGAGGGGGAGGAAGGATCTGGGGAACCAGAAGGCCAGGGATGCCACAAGAACACAATCCACAGAATCAACTGACCAGGACTCATAGGGACTCGCAGAGATCAGAGACACTGAAGGGGTCTGACATAGGTCCTCTGCATATATGTTATGGCTGAGTAGCTTGGTGTTCTTAACAGTGGGAGCAGGGGTTGTTGCTAACTCTTTTGCCTACTTATGGGACCCTTTTCCTCCAGCTTTGTCCAGCCTTGATGTGATGGTATGTGCCTGGCCTTACTGTAGCATAATATGCTGGATTTCGTTGATGTCCCTGGAAGGTCTGCTCTTTTATGAGGGGAGACAGAGGAGGGGTGGATCTGGGGGAAGAGACTGGGGAAACTGCTGTTGGGATGTAATATATGAGAAGAATAAAAAATTAAATGATAACAATAACAATAAAAGCCCCAGAGATGTGGTAAATGAGGCCTATTTGAACCTAGATGTTACATACAAGTCTGACATATTCACACTCTGTAGCCCTTCCTGAAATCATGTGAAGTTGGCTGGGGACAATCAAACCAGCCTATCACCTGTCACCACAGGCACCCTTCCTGCCGAACATCAACACTCATAACTCCGGGGTGTCTTCCAGAGTAAGCATGTTTGTTTCATACATGGAAGACAGAACAGATGATGGACTCCAAGCCATCCTTCCATCCAGTTGAAGAGACATAAGCTGAACTGCCCAGAGCCCTTTGACCACTCCACTCTTCTTGAGAGTCCCAGGATTCTGCCAGGGAAGGGCACCTGACCCCACTGAACCAGTCTTAGAACCAACCACCCACCCCTTCCTCAGAGTAAGGAGTGGGCTCCTGTGGAAGCAAAGGAGCCTACAGTGGACCTCAGAAAGTATATGAGGTGAGATTGACAAAGATGGTTTGGAGCAGAAAGGGCTTTGAGCAAGGATAGGAAAAAACCTTGGAGAACCTGCCTGCCCTAGTGGCAACACAAATGTAAACTGGAATGGCCAGAGGAAAAAGCAAAAATGAATATGAAGAACCATGACACAGTTTAGAGGTGTTTTTCCAAACAGCAACAGCTGTGAGTCCCATATTGGTGCCTCTGCAGTCACAGGGGACAACCAATCCTGCACAGAGTACTGTGTCACCAAGCTGACATGCTGGGGAGAGGAGGTGACCTGAGTATGTCCTGGGTTTATCAGGACATAGCACCATCTTAAAGGACAACTGTCCTTGCAAGAGACACTGTGATCCACAAAATGGGAGAGTCATCTAGCCCTTTACAGAAAATGCTAATAAGCCATGTTTCATGACACTAAGGTTTCATGACACAGAAGACTTGATTTTGTGCCATCATTTCCTACTACTTGTCATGAGACAGTGACCAAAGGACAGAAGCCCACTGTCTAAGTAAATAAATACTCCTTTCTGGCAAAGCACCAGAAAGTAACAGTAACCAAAGATGTCCCCTCAAAGCTGGAGACAAACATGAGAAAAATAAAGAGATCACTGGAGCTAAGGAAGTGGCTCAGTGGGTAAATGCTTGCTGCACAGTTTTGAAGAACCAAGTTCACATACCCAGACTCCATGTAAAAAAGGTGTGGCAGTACTCAGGAAGCCAACACAGGGAATTCCAGACAAAGCTAGCTACAGATGCAGCAACAGACCCTGCCTCAGCAAATGAAGTGGAGAGCTGCTGATGAAGACATTGGATATCTGCTTCAGGCCTCCACAGGCATGTACACATATGTGCACAAATACACATTCACATTACACACAAGAGAGAGGGCGGAGAAGAGAGAGAGAGAGAGAGAGAGAGAGAGAGAGAGAGAGAGAGAGAGAGAGAGAGAGCTAGAGAGAGCTCAATAATGTAGCTTGGACAGAGACTTGGTGCTCCATGTGTTCTTACTACTTAAAAATAAAAACAAACAAACAAAAACTTACTTTTACACATACACATACCGTGTGCTTAAGGTTGCCTGCAGAGGCCAGAAGAGGGTGATGGACAGTTGTGAGCTGCTGTTAGACAAGTGATGGGAACTAAATTTGGGTCTTCTAGAAGAGCAGCAAATGTTCCTAACTGCTCTGCCATCTCTCCAGCCCCCTAAACTACTCCATAAAAAGGTCTGGACACACACACACACACACACACACACACACACACACACACACACACACACACACACGTATGCACGTCACTATAAATACATGCATAAATGTTATAAGATGTAGCAACAGGTGATCCTAAGAGCAAGGTGTTTATTACATATTCTTACATCTTTCTGAAAAGCTTTTTGGTTTGGTTTGGGGTTTTGGATTTTTGTCAGACAACATCACAATATGTAACCCAGGCTGGCCTCAGATTCTGGTGATTGTCTTTGCCTTAGTCTCCTGGGTGTTGACACTACAGGTGTGCATCACCACACCAGGCTCTTTGAAATTTTCATAGTTAAAGACTGGTAGACATTAAATACACAAGTACAAAAAAAGCACTTGTTCAGGATGAGGACACACAGTTGGTAAAGTGGTTGTCATACAAGCCTCAGGACCTCAGTTTGAATCCCCAGAACCCACAGAAAAGCTGTACATGGTAGGGCTGGGAAACCAGGAAGAAGGATCCTAGGGTTCACTGATGAGACACTCTATCCAATCAGAGAATTCCAGGTTCAGGAAGAGAAAACAATGTCTCAAAACATAAGACTGAGGAAGACACCCAAAGTCAAGCTCTGGCCTCTACAGGCACATACACGAATGCACACACGCACACAATCACATGCAAAGCACTTGTTCACCTGTACACACCCAAGAACACACACTCCAATCTGTTTCAAATGTCCCCTCCTTACTTGCTGGACAAGCCTGAAGTTCTGTGCTTCTCTGAGACCCAGCCTGCTAACTCCTGGCACCATCGTGAGACCTCCACTTTTCTTTCTTCTCTCTCAGTTGTAATACCCCACTGTGAACTATTTTATAGACCTTGCTAGGCTGCCCTAAATCTTCTCTGGAACAAAACATGGACTGGATGAAAAACTTAAAATAGAAACCTTTGCTGGCTCCTCTTTCTTCTGCCTCTTTTCCAAACCACAGGGCTACACAGTGACTCTAAGCACCTTGTGCCTGCAGCACTTTCCTGGCCTGCAGCATGGGGTGGGGGTGGGGGTTTGATCCATGATTTACAGTAGGATAAATTCCATTAGGCTGAGAGAGTAGAGGAAGGGGTGTATCTTGTCAGAGCACACAGATCTCACTGTGCAACTCATGCCAGGGCAGCTGGGCAGTGAAGGCTGGCCTTCCATCCCTGTGAAGCCAGGGCCTCACTTGCAGTCAGCACACAGTGGGGCCAGCTCTCCTTCAGTTGAGTAGAAGCAGAGAGAGAATTGACGCTGGGTGAGAAAGAGGAGAAAAGATCCAATCAAGAGAAGCAGGAAGGAGAAGGCATAGAAGGAAGGGAGATGGTGGGGACCAAGAGGCGAGAGAGGAGGCAGGTTCTGCAGCCAGACAGCAACAGGCCTAAAAACCAGTATAGCTTAAACCCCAGTGTAGCTCCACCTAGCTCAGTTTTATATGGAGTGGCCCATATCTCACCCCTAGCAGAATGACACTACATTGTGCCACAGGAAGAACACTGCAGAAACATGAGCAACGCTATGATTGCTGAGTCCACCCCTGGCCAGGTATAAATGGTTCAATAAACACTAAGGGCTGTATTTGCTATGACCAGTCTCCCTTCCCACTAGAGTACTGTGTGCACACATCATTGAGCTGTTGTGGACAAAATAGTACTCTCTCTCTCTCTCTCTCTCTCTCTCTCTCTCTCTCTCTCTCTCTGTGTGTGTGTGTGTGTGTGTGTGTGTGTGTGTGTGTGTGTGTGTGTGCATATAAGTGGCTTTCAAAGCCTAAGGCCAACAGTGGGTGTTTTTCCCAAGACCACTCTTATTATATTTTTTGAGAGGGGCATCCCACTCTGACCCAGAGCTCACTCCTGAGCTGGCCAGGGAAATCCAAGAATTCCCCTGCCTCCACCTCCCTAATGCTGGGATTACAAGAGTTAGCCACCACAGCATGCTTTTTTTTTTTTTTTTTTTTACATGAGTTATGGGGATCAAACTCGGGTTCTCATGCCTGTACAGCAAGCATTTAACAATAGAGGCATCTCTGTAACTGCAAACATGTTTTCTTGGATGGGGCCAGGGGTTCTGAAACCAGAAAGAAAGGTCAAGAAAAAGATAATAGCAAAGTAAAGGTTGGGGACAGGATTTGATGAATGAGTGCAGTTTATTTACGATGCAGTGTTTCCAGATTCCAACTCCAAATCGGTATCATGGTTCAGATCTTTTCTTTCCTTTCTCATTTATCATCTAAGTAGGCCAAGCTGCTCCCTGGGCTCCCCAGTGAGGTCCAAGCAGCCGCCCCGACACATGTGGGATACACATATGCACACGCACACTCTTGCTTTCTTGAGCTTTCCTGACTATCAATTCTCTTCAAGTCTTTTGTATCACTTACTCCTTGAGATTCTGAAGGTCACATCCCTGCCATGTGGCCTAGCTACCTCCACCTACCACCCTGCACATTTTAGCAGATGTTTCTGACCCACATGGCTCCTCCATTAGTCTAGTTTCCTATTGCTGCAGGAACACACACACACACACACACACACACACACACACACACACACACACACACACACACACACACTTTGAACAAAGCAATATATATTATTTTACAGTTCTGAGGGTCAGAACTCCTCCAATCAAGAACCTGCCTTATCACCTATTTCTCCACATCTGTAGGCCACCAGCATCCCAGCCTCCTGAATGGAAAAAAAGAAAAAGAAATAAAAGGAGGACATGACTGCTCCTAAGAGGTTGAAGTTTTTATTATAGATACAAGGGAGATCACAGGCAGATGCATCTGAAGGGTCCAAACTGAACTGGGAGATGAGAGGAGGTAGGAGGAAGAGAGAGGAACCAGGAGCTAAGAGGCCAGAAGTGAGCAGGAGACCAAGAGACCAAAAGAACCACTAAGTCAAAATGGCTGGGTTATATAGGGAAGAGAAGCTGAGAGAAAGCGCCCAGCCCCAGACCCTGGGCTGGAGAGTTCAAGGTAGAGGATAGAGTATGCCAGCCTGGAGGACCCTGTAACAGGTAGGGACTGAGGCAGATTGATGGCCGGAGTCTGCTTTGATATAATAGGCACCTCAGTTAGCTGTTTGTCCTACACCTCCCAGTCTCCTTCCACTTCTGGGAGGCCAGGAGGTACCATGTTCCCACATCTGCTTTGACCCTAACCCTCCTGTCTCAACTCCATGAAAGAATCTTGTAATTACCTTAAACCCAGCCATCATCTTCCTATCTCAAGATGCTCAATGTAAATCACACATGCTAGCACCTTCTACCACCAAAAGATAGCCACGAGTTCTGGAAATGAGAATGAGGTGGCTATGAAACCTATCTTAATCTCATTCCTGTCATAAAGTACTCTGACCAAGCCAACTTAAGGAAGGAAGAGTCACTTCAGCTCACAGTTCCAGAGTCTATCATGATGGGGAAATCCCATGGGCAAGAGCTCAAGGCAACTAGTTGCATTGCATCCACAGTCTAGAAGCAAAGAGGAATGAACACCTGTGCTCAACTCACTCCATTTTACACAGTCCAGGATCCCTGCCTAGGGGATGTTGCCACCCACATCACATCAGTCAACCTATCAAGATAATCCCCCACAGGCATGCCAGAGGCTCAATTCCCTGGAAACTTGTCTCCTGGGTGACTCCAGATCCTGCCAAGTTGGCAATTAACACTAATCTTCTCACAGCCATTATTTGGCCTACCACACCTACCTACCCTGGGCTGTCCCTTAGGAGATGGAAAAATATGCTGACCTACCCCTTTCCATAACCAGTTGCTTCTTCAGAACCTTCTAGAGGTGCTACAAATGCATATGGCTGGTGTTCTGACCTCATCCTCCCATTTCTTCCCCCAAGTACTCCTGTTGGTCCTAACGACAGTAATGCTAACTTCTCTCTAGTAACAGCTCCACTGACCCTAGTGGCTTCCTCCAATCACCATCTCCTCTCTTATCTCTCTCTTCCACTTCTGACCTCTAACCAAATTTCTGAGAAGCTGTTCTCTATGCTAATCAGGTGCCCAGCTCCAGCACTCTCCTGCAGGGGGCAACTGATAAGCCTTTGTTGTGAATTACAGTCCTAGACAGTGCAATCCTAGAGCCTCTGTCTCTAGGATTCAGTAGCACACCCCTACTCTGAGCTGTCAATATTGCCAAATATCATGTGGGTACAAACTTCCCAGGTTGAGGCCTACCCCTCCTGCTAATGTCACAGTGCTCTTGCAGGCACAAGACCCAACAGATGCTTCTGAGCCTACTCATCATGAGACCCACTGGCCTGACAGTCTTTGTAGAGCTTTCTTCTTGCTATGAAGACAGGCCATTCTCCTGGCCTTCTCCAGTCCATGGCCCTTGTGGACTGTTAACTGTTGAAGTCCCTTGACACTGAGGCTAGGTCCCATCCACCTCTACCAGCCTCCTACAAACACAAGTAACATCTCTATACTTTGTCTGAAGGTTCCAGAACTGTACATCCATCTGCCTGCTGACATCACCATTCAACAAGACCAACATTGGAGTCCCGAGCATTCTCAACCTTCTCTCCATCCAGAAGTCTTCATTTCACTCCATCCAGCTGAGAGGACCACAGCAGACACTTCGTTCCCTTGCTGCAGCCACCTCATCCTGACTGCCCCTCATCCCTCATTCATTCCTAAGCCAGTCTTCCCTTCACTATGTCTTTCCTATCTCCACCCATGCCACCGCCACTGTAGGCTTGAAATCACACCGACTCTCTACCTGCTTCCTAACCACATCTCTGCCCCAATCAGTTCTGTAGGCTGCAGCAAAAGTTGCTCTTTCAAAACATTAACGTGGGGCTGAGAACATGGCTCAGTGGACAGTGTTTGCTGTGCAAGCATGAAGACCTGAGCTGATCCCCAGGACTCAGGTAAAAACCCAATGTGTGGCATGCACCTGTAATCCCAGTGCTGGGAGGCAACGACGGGAGGACCCTTGGGGTTTATTGGCCACCCAGTCTAGCTAAATTGGTGAGATGTCGGTAAGAGAGAGACAGTTTCAAAAATAAGGTGGAGAATAGTTAGGAAGACACTTGACACTGACCTCTGGCTCCACACCGGCACACACATAAACACACACCACTACAACCCTGAACACATACATAAGCAGCAAAACAAATAAGTAAACAAACAAATTAATGTGATCTGGACGTTCCTCATTACTTGAAACAATTTGGAAACTTCGCACAGCCCTTCAAAGAATGAAGTCAGCCCTGGACCCCACATGGTACACTCCCATCCCTTCTCCAGCCCCATGTTTGCTGCTGGGACATGCTGTAGGCTCCTTCCTGCACAGGGCCTTTGCTCATGCAAGTCTGATACCCTCCACCAATCTGTACTTTGTTGGTGTGATGGCTAGTCTTGATTGTCAACTTGACTACATCTGGAATTGACTAAAAGGGAAATATGGAAGGGCACACCTGTGAGGGATTTTTGCTTAATTTGAAGTGGGAAGAACCACCAACATTAATTCATATCTTTGAGGTGGGAAAACTCACCTCTAATGTGGGCCATGCCTTCTGTTGGCTGGAAGCCTGTATAAGGATGTGGAAGAAGGAAGCTTTTGCTCTTTGCCTGCTTGCTCTCACCTTGCTAGCAAGTCACTGGCATTAGCACCTACTACTTCAGTGTATACTAAAGACGAGCTAAAACATTCAGCCTCATATATACATATATACATATAGATAGATAGATAGACATTCGTTCTATAAATTCTGCTAGAGAACATTGACTAACACAGGTTGCTATGCTCCTTCATTCCCAGCTCAATGTCAGGAGACCTCCTCTGACCTTTGGACATATGGGTTCCCTTGGTTTTTCACTTTCTCCCAGCTTCTTATCTCACCAACAATACCTGCCAGTAGTTTTATGTGTATTTTCATTATTCTTTGGTTAGTTCCATCTCCTGCCCATGCAGGTAGGATTCACATCTGATCTGGCCTGCCTCTGGGCCTGGCACCAAAGGGATGCTCAGGGAGAGGCATGGATGTGGTATGAACGTCCCTGCTGCTTTCCTCTACTATCCTATGCCCCCCCACACACACACTGTTTGCCTCTCCTCCCAAGAGCAGTCCTAGGAATCCCTCCTTGTGTTTTTGAAAGTCCCTACTCCTCACTTTGGCACTCTGCCCATCTCACCAACCTCAGGGCTCTCCCTCCTGAATCTCTCAGATACAGACCTCAATTCAAGCCATCACTGTACTCATCTGACATGAGCCCTTGCCCCAGCCTCCCCAAGACCAAAACTTTCTGTGCCACAACCTGACCTAGTCATACTTCTGCTTGGCCACATCACCAGCCTCCCTCAGTCTTCAGGCTTGGGAAACGCATCCCACACTCCATGCTCTCTGCTAACCTCCATTGCCACCAGAGCAGGCTTCTTCCCCACCTTTTGTCTGCATGGACTGAAGTTCTAGCCCCCTTACAGGGCCAGCTGTGATTCAGTCTCCAAGCCTTAGAATGAAGGAACCCAAACAGGCTGCCTTAGTTAGGGCTTCTATTGCTTTGAAGGGACACCATGACCACCACAACTCTTAAAAAGGGAAACATTTATTTGGGATGGGTTTACAGTTTCAGAGATTTTGTCTATCTGTTATCATGTTGAGAAGCATGGTAACAGGCAGACAGACATGGTGCTGGAGAAGGAGCTGAAAATTCTGCATCTTGATCCCTTGGCAGCAGGAGACTGTGCCACACAGGGTATAGCTTGAGCACAGGAGACCTCAAAGCCTATCCCCACAGTGACACACCCCCTCCAACAAAGCCACACCTCCTAATATTGCCAAGCATTCAAACACTTTAGTCTGTGGGGGCCCTTCCTATTCAAACCACCACACAGGCCAACAGCAGCAATATCAAGCAACGACAACCACTTTAATAACTTAGCAATCACACTCCCAAGAACAGTGCAAGGACAACGGGAATCTTCACCCGCAGCTCTCATTAGCCTTGTGCCACAACAGGCCCAGAGAAGAAAGTGGCACATTCCAAGTCATTAGACAGTAAACAGCAAAGCTTGCTGACATTCCTAATGCAGGATCCAGGTACCACCAACAGTGTTCCAAAATGTGCTGTGCTCCCCCTCAAGTGGCAGCGATCACTGTACATGTTTGTTCAATGCTTGTCTTCCCATGAGACCATTTGTTCACAAGAATGGGAACCATGTCTGTATTGTGGAAAATCTTCCTTCCAGCACCTGGCATGCCCATTTTCTAAGCCGGATATCATGTTCTATGGCCCTGCAGCCCCCAGCTACAAATCTTCCACTTTGAAAGAGGGGTTGACTGAGGTCTTTGTGTGCGTGCGCACGCACACACACACACACAGGCATACCCGCATGCACATGCACACATAAGGATACTTGGGAAAATCAGCCTTAAGTTCTACCTGGTGGTGACTAACCTGCTTGCTATTGAGATAGGATCCCTTAGCATGGCCCTTGGACACCAAAGGACAAAGGCCACGTGGCTGGAGCAGGAGGATAGCAAGATCCCATCATCCATATAGCCATAGGTAACCACAGAAGAGCACTTGTGTGGGCATAAATTATCCCCTGCTGGTTTCCTTCCAAGTCCCTTATCAACCTCTCCCAAGGGATAGTACAGGGGACACTCACCAACCATGAGAAGAAGCCAGCTGACTTGTCCTGGGTAGAGATCTGCCCCTCATAAGGGCCAAAGATGTGACCCTTGGGGACGACCTCATTTATACACCGCACATCGCTCTCCCCACCAGCTTCCTTTACCACCTCCATGCCCTGTGGGATGGTGAGAGCTGCCCGATCTGGGATGCCCACAGGCACTGGCGTGTCAGACACAAACACGGGGGGACCATGGTTCGGGCACTCATCCACGAAGTACTCTTGGCAGGACTCACAGACTGGAGGGATGTGAAGAAGAGGTAAAGTTTAGTGGGGGTATGACAGAAGGCTCCCCACAGTGGCTGAGGAAATTGCTAGGGGCCACACTGAGGACTACACAGAGCAATTAGGAAACACACCGCATGTGGATCATGCTTCCCAGCCCTAGATCTGCCTAGCCAGCTGCAGGCCCAGGGCCATCAGCAGCAATAACCTATGATCCTCCCTGGGGGGGGGGGGTTTGAAGGACATGCTGCCAATGCCAAGGCTTTTATCTCAAGTAAAAAAAAATGGCTTTGGGGCCACAAGCCTGATCTAGAATTGCCACTGCACATCTGGGAGCTGTAAGACCTAAGAGAGGCTGCTGAACCCTGATATGTCTGGGTGAATGCCTGTCACTGACCCCTGGCCCAACATTCCCAAGCCAGGGACAGGTGGGGTATGGAGTGAAGGGAGGAGTCACCCAGAGCCTCAACTCCACTTACACCAGAAGTCCACTTGCTGGAAGCTTTTTGTCACGATGAGGTCACGCTTTCCCTTCAGCTTCTTGGGTTCAACTTCCATGGAGGAGGGCTCTGGTCTCCTAGAGCTGGCCAGGGCAATGGCCCACAAAAGAAAACCAAAGAAGCCATCAGAGACAGCCCAAGGGGAAGGCAGGCTGGACACCTGTCCAGGAGGCAGGGGGGTTGAAGATGGGCAAAGAACTCCAACAGGCTGATTGCTGGCTGCAGGAGTAGTGGAGCACATGAATTCCTGAGAGTTGGGCCGAGAAACTCTGTCCAAGTCCTTCTAGTGCCTGCTCACCTCTGACCCCAGGAGCTGCCCAGTAAGGAAGGTGGCCATCCCCTAGATCCCCAACCAGTCCAGCCCAGTCACCCACCCTTCCCTCCTCAAGTCACCACCCAGGGGCCTCACCAGGGCTGGCCATACTCCTGGTCCCGGAGTGGTGAGCAGACCTCTGTCTTCACTACTGTCACCATGTCCCCTACAGCCGCTTTGGTGTGGGCCAAGCACTCCTTCATGTTCTCAGTCATTCTGTCCTAGGGACAGGCAATGGAGGCCGGACCAGCACAGGAAGAAGATCAAAGAGACAGGGGAAGAGGGGTGAGTGGCTGGGAGGGAGAGCAGGGGTCCCTAGGAGTCTGGTTACCCTCCCTGCCATCCCCAGAGGAAGCGCTTGAGAACTCTGACAACAAAAACAGCTGTAGCCTGGCCAAGAGGAAATGCCATTTCTATCCCGGGCTGGTCCTGGGGACGACTGGAGCCACCAGCCCCATGGGGTCAGGGCCCAGGGGCAGCTCAGGCCAGGAGGCAGGCCTGGGAAGTACAGCCTGGACACTAAGTCCAAAGGACACAAGGAACCCCCAAGAACCTGACAAACCCTGCCAAGGGGGGCCCGAGGGAGTGGAAAGCTGAAATACGCTTTGCATGGCTGGCTGTGAGGCCCCGAGTGAGGGGCTGCCAGGAGGAAGCCTTGGGCAGCTCATAGCAGGTACAGGCGGGGCTGGGGAGCTGGTTGTGTGCCAGCCAGGACTAGCCCTAACTCCAAACCCACCCCTCTCTCGGGGGGGGGGGTAGTGTCCCCAAATCATGCTTACCGCCCTCACCACAGAACCCGGCTGCAGCCCCTCCCCACGGTCCTCATGCCAGACCCCGGGACACTCTTCTTCGGCGGGCTGTGCAGTAGCTCGGCCTTGGGACCGTGCTGGGCCCCGGGACTGGGCGAGCAGAGTGTGTGTGTGACTCACTCCCCGGGGCCCCCGCTGGCCACACCCCTGCTCCTCGGCTCACCAGCCCCCTGCTCCCCACCGGGGGCCCCAAAGCCCGCGGCGGCGGGAGGGGTGGGGGAGCGGCACGGCCTTCCCCTCCTGCGAGCTGGACGCGGGGGGCTCGCGCAGGGGACCGCAGGGGACAGGGCGCCCTGCCCCCAGCCCGGGGGCCGCGGATCGGCCGCGCGTGTGGCCCTCGGGGAAAAGTGTGCACGGGGGCGGCGCCCCGGCAGTCACCCACCTTGGCGGCGGGGCGCCGCGGCCCGGCCCGCCCCCAGCCCTCCCGGCAGCCCGGCATTCCTTGCGGGGGCATGTGGCTTCTTGCCGGCCCCGGGGGCACGCAGTGGGCTGGCGGCCGAGAGGGGCGCGGGGCTCGCAGGACACGAGCGGCAGGAGGGGGTGGCCGCCGAGGGGACAGTCCCGGGTTCACGCGCGGACGGCCGCGCGCGGCCCGCAGCAGCCTCCGCAGCGCCACCGCCGACACCCACCTCGGCCACTGCAGCCCGCTCCCTGCACCACCTGCACCGCCCGGGGTGCGAGCGCCTCCTCCGGCCCGGGAGATGGTTCCCCAGCCACCCGCGGAGAAAGAGGGTGCCGAGGGCTGGAAGCTGAGAAGGGACTGGCCCAAGGTCACGAAGGCTGACCGATATGCAGTGGCACCGGCGTTTGGAAGCAGCCTTAACTCCGCGAACCAAGTTCAAGTCTCAAAACGCACTGTGCAGCCAGGGGGCAGGTGTTAGGGGTTAAACATTTGCCCTTTGATATTCCACTATGTTCAAGTCCTAAATCCCACTATGACTATTTGGAGAGGACAGACTGGATAAGGTGTTTAGAGTCAGGTGCCCTCATAAGGGAATGCTAACATGGGGCTCTCTGCCTGTGAGGAAACAGCAGAAGGTATTGAGTCCTCATCTCAATGGAACTGAATGAGTGCACCTTGACCTTCGACCTTCAGAACCTTCAGAACAGAGAGGCTGAAGTTACATGGTCTATCTGTGGTACTTGGCCAGGGCTGCCAAACTGACTGATAACGAAGGTTGTCTGACTTCTCTACATTCCCATTTCTCTCAGTAAATCTGTTTAATGTGGAGTGGGACTATACCTCAGAACGCGTGTGGATGTCAGACAACAACTTGCAAGAGTCAGTTCTCTCCTTCCACCAAAATATGGCTAATGATAGATTTCCATCACGATATATTAGGTGACAGGGACAAATAAGTTTGGAGGAGGCCACAATCCCAGGATAGAAAGCTGATCAGGAGCGGAACATAGCAATGCACACCTTTAATCCCAGCATTTAGGAGGCAGGGGAAGGCAGATCTCTGTGAGTTTGAGGCCAGCCTGGTCTACAGAGTGAGTTCTAGGACAAGCAAGGTTACATAGTGAGACCCTAACTCGAGAAACAAACAACAAAAATAATAGGAAGGAAGGAAGGAAGGAAGGAAAGAAGGAAGGAAGGAAGGAGAAAGGCAGGAACATAACCAGGCAACACCAACAGAGGCATGTTACAATAGTCTCCACTAGATTGGATTTCTCATTTTAGCCAATCACTGACAGACTCTGGTGCTTTCTGAGAGCACACAGCCTAGGACCATTTTTGCACAGTGCTCCCCTGCTCTGGCTCCTAGGTACTCTACCAGCCACAATGCCTGGGTACTAGATGTGTCCCTATCTATCTCCTCACTGCTCTCTGACCCCAGTAATACTTCTACTCCAGGGATTCCCTGGAGCTGGAATTCCAGGTGGTTGTGAGCCACCTGATGTGAACGCTGGAAAGTGAACATGTCCCATGAGAAAGTACAGTGAGAGCCACTGAGCCATACTCCTGTGTGTGTGTGTGTGTGTGTGTGTGTGTGTGTGTGTGTGTGTGTTTTAATTGATTTGTAAGACACTGGAATGTGAACTTTGTAGAAGACAACATCAGTAGCAACACCGAAAGCTTGGACATGCCTATTAAGCCTTAAGGAGTCTTCATGGGCAATCCAGTAATCATCATAACTGCCAGGGCACCCCACAGGGCCCTGAAGGGAGGCCTTTGAAAAAGACTACTACCACCACTTTATAAGGGCTGTGTTTCACTGGCTGCTCAGAGATGAAGGAGGGGTCAAGTGGAGAGGGTAAGAGACACCATGACTGCTTAGGACAAGAGATTCACAGACAGTCCAATTCAAATGGTCACCAGACAGTGTCCTCACCCCCCAATAGAGAAGCCTGCGGCTTTTGCTTGCATGTAGTACTTCATATTTTCTTACAGAACCACACCCAGGTTAGATGTTGCTATCTGAGATGCTTGACCAAAAGTGTTTCAGACCTGGGAGTGTCCAAACACTGGAATGCTGGCATACACTTTACCAAATCCCAAAGCTCCAAAATTTGATCATTTGTTGAAGATGTCAGATTTTGATTTATGTTGGATTTGAGATTTTCAGACTAGGAATATTCAACTTGTATAAAACAGTATGGTTAGGAAACAAAAAGAATGTCAGATCTCAGGTTCTGGGTGTCAGAGTTGACAAGCATGTCCTATATCTACCATGCTCTCCCATTTGCAACCATGAGGCACCAATTATAATAATCTATAGTTAGATGATAAGTGATGGAGCATCCATTCAGTTCTGAGCTTGCTGATAAACAAAAAAGGGTCCCCCTGCTCTCATTATCCTGAACATCTACTTACTGGCTATTGGTCCTCTCCATTCTTGGAAAAGCCCAGCTGCTTGGAGGCCAAGATTAAGCCTCAATTGTATGAGTGCTGAGCATTTAAACCCTGAGGTGGGTCACTGACACCTTTACTTTGACAAAGACTCCATCTCAATTGAAAGCTTATGGGGACAGGGGTGAGAATAGGATGTGACTAAGTGAACCTACACTTGGAGAGAGAGAACACAGGCTGGTGACCTTCACAGGTCCTTCATGTTAATCTCAGTAGGTACCAGAAGGTACGGACCAGGTGAAGCTCTAAAAGCCATTTCTGCATATTACTCTGGCCTTCTTGCCCAAGCAGAGGACAGCCTCATGAGGCACTCCAAACTGCTGGCACTGCTCCCTGCAGCCTGGCTCCTTAGAGTCTGCACTTACAGAGATTAAGCCTGGTGCAACCTTCAGCAATGAGATGCAAACTCAAGAGGAGGGGTAGAGAGTGGCCAGAGGCCTGCAGCTCATTTTCACCCTTGGCGGAAAGCCAGGATCCCAGAATGCCTGGCAGCCAGGAGGCTGGAGCATCAGGAGGCTGTGCCCATTTGGCTTCCTTCAAACCTGGCACCAGGAGAGTCTGCAGTTCAGTTTTTGTATCCACCCTGCATTTTCTGATGTCCCCTTGAATAACAAAAGGACTTAAGGTCAGACATATACCTGTAGGGATCCTGAGCCTTGGGGACTTGGGCTTGTTTTTGCCATAAGTTGAGATAATTTTTGCCTATGCTTTAAGCCTCAGTTTACTCTTCTGATTAAGGGTTATCTTTTTTGATGTTTTGTAGGGAGTTAAATTTTTATTTTACTTTATTAATTTATGTGAGTGTTCTGCCCGCATGAATATATGCATACCATGTATGTGCAGTGCTCATGAAGGTCAGAAGAAGGTTCAAATCCTCTGGGATTGGAGTTACAGGAGGTTGTGAGCCATCATTGGGTGCTGGGACTCTACAAGAGCAACAAGTGCTCTTAACTGCTGAGTCAACTCTCCAACGCAAGTTGCTTGTTTTTAGACAGGGTTTCACCATGTAGTCTAGCTGAACTGATAATTGCTGTGTAGATCGAGCTGGCCTCAAACTGTGGCAATCCTCTTGATTTGCTCTTCCATGCACTGGTGCACACCACCATAAGCCATCAACTATTGGTGGGAAACGGCAGATCAAAGGAGCGGGAATGGAGACATTTTGGAATTATTAAAGAGAATAGTTGAATTAAAATTTTATTTTTATTTGTATGTTTGTGTATACATACACACCTGGGTATGTGCACACATGTACTCGTGTCTATGGAAGTCAAAAGAAAGCATCAAATCCCCTGGAGCTGGAGTTACAGTGTTGTGGGTCACCTGATGTGGGTCCTGGGAACCACACTTGGATACTCTGTACAAGCAGCAAGTGCTCTTAACCCCTGAGTCATCTCTCCAGTTCCTGAAGAGTTGAGTTATATGCTCAGCAAATACCATCTGTGGGAGAATAATTATTATTCTTTCAATTTACATATGAGATAAGCCTGTAAATGTGGGTAGCTGTTCCTATGACATGCAAAAGGTATTTTAACCTATTTACCTGTGTGTGTGTGTGTGTGTGTGTGAGAGAGAGAGAGAGAGAGAGAGAGAGAGAGAGAGAGAGAGAGAGCCAGATGTGTAAGATTACACTTTTAATCCTAGCACTGGGAGGCAGAGGTGTCACAGAGGATTTCTGTGAGTTCTAGGCCAGCCTAGTCTACATGGTGAGTTCCAGGATAGCCAGAGCTACAGTGAGACACTGTCTCAAAACACAAACAAATAAACAATCAAACAAAATAAAGAGTCTGGTTATGGAGCACAGGTTACCTTCCAATTTACAATCCTCTGACTCTGTGTGCCAGGATTACTAGAAAATAACACTATGAGATAAATTTATTAAGAGATGTTACTGAATTCATTGAAGCCCCTCCCCCCCCTTTTTTTAAGACAAGGTCTCTCTACATAGTCCTGGCTGTCTTGAAATTTACTGTGTAAATCAGGCTGGCCTCAAACTCACAGAGATCCACCTGCCTCTTCCTTCCAAGTGCTGGTATTAAAGGCATGTGCCACTCACTGCACCCGGCTAAATTCATGGAAGTCTTACACTAGTTACATCCTGTTACTTGATACCAGCATGGCCACACCTAGGCTGTGTAACTGACACATTTGTGTCAAATGACTGATTATCCACACATTTCTGCTTCACAGGTCATGTTTACACACACAATGTTTAACCCATAATAACTTTATTTACATTAGTTGTTATTATTTAAATTTTAGTATCATTTAAAAGTATAATAAACTGGGTTAACCCAGTTATTTGGGAGGTTGATAAGTGAATCATGAGTTCAAGGAAACATAGTGAGATCATGTCTCTCTCTGTATACACACACACACACACACACACACACACACACACACACACATATATATATATAAAGAGAGAGAGGGATCTATATTAGATATTAAAGATAAGTTGGTGAAATTTTTCTGACACTTAAAAATGGGGCTGACCAACTCAGCTACCACCCAGGCTTTGAGTTGTCCTACCCCAACACCTACCCCATCTATGACCTGTTGGGAGTCGTGAAGTAGCGGGTCCTGCAGAACCAAAGCTGTAGGATCTCCATGACACAGGGCAACAACAGGATATCCATGAGGAGTACCAGTGAGGATCCAGTATTGATGGTGTAGCAGAAGCCAGAGACCTTGAACCAGACCAATGAATGACTCATTGCAATGAACATTTGACGTAAAGCTGTTTGGGCAAAAGTTTATACCATATGATTCACCGCAGCTATCATGGAAGTATTTTTTTTATTCTTATTTTTATTTCTTTTCAGTTTTTTGTTTTCTTTTGAGGGCGAGGGCAGATATGGGGGATGGGGAGAAACATGGGATTGGGGTGCATGATGTGAAATTCACAAAAAAATCAATAAAAACCTAAAATATCTTTATATTAGTTTTACGAAGTTTAAAAAATGGGGTAGATCTGGGGATATATGTCAGAGGCAGACCATTTGCCACTCATGTGTGAGGCCCTAAATTGTGTCTTGAGCACTTGTGGGAGGGCCTTCACAGTAGTTACTACACCCCGTAGAAAAACACTTCTCATCAATCTATAATGATACTCAGCTCAATAGAAAAATCAGAAACAATTTGTAAAAGAAGAGATAAACGGCTAAAATGCTCAATGGAAAAGTATAAAAGCTATTAACACCCAGGCTTTGGGTGTCAGAGATGACAAGTGTATGTCTCCCATACTCCCATGGCAAATATCACTACTCCATCAGAGTTCTCTTCCCTTCTGGGCCTAAACTTTGGCCTCTGGTTAGCATCTTTCTTGGCACTAAGCAGCCCCTTCCAGTATCATGTCTCCATTAATAAACTGACAAAAATCTTAAATCTTAGTGATACTGAGTATTGCCAAGAATGAGGAGAAACAGTTATCCAAATGTCATGGGTTGGGATATGATGTGCGACAGTGTTCCCAGAGGGCAGTTCAGCAGCCCAAAGGCCAGCTCTCTGCATGGGGAGAAATTCCCCACCTAGGGTTCCATTGTGAGGATACAATCAAGCCTCCAGCAAGCAAGGATCTGCAGAGCTGTCCTCTACGCTGTGATTCATGATAGCAAAACACAAAAGTGATTTAAACCTCCAAAACCAGAGAGAAGCTGACACAGAGCATGGGATGGAACAGCAGGTGGCAATTTACAATGCTGCTGGGTGATCACTGACATGAAGCACATGTTCTACATATGAAAGGAAAATGGAAGTTCTTGCTAAGTGGAAAAGGTCACTGAGAAAAGGCTACGAATTATACGACTGCCACCATGTGACATTCTGAAAAAGCAAATCTGTGGAGACAGGAAGGGACAAAGTGGCTGAGCACTAGACTGGTCATCAACTGACTCTAACAGCAGACACATGTTCAGAACCATAGAATGCCAATACCAAGAAGGAACTCTCATGCCAGCAGTGGACTTTGACAATGACGTCACTGTGAGGCCATCAAGTGAAACAAATACACATGCCGTTGTGGCTGGTGGGTAAAGAGCAGAGATATATGGGGACTCTGTACGTGGCACTCGGTTTTGGGGTGAGTCTAAAACTGCTGTGGAGTGAAAAGATACATAGTAAAGCAATCCCATTTGAAGATCTGGATAAGGACATGGATTTGGCTTCAGCATGAAGAAGCTCGAGAGGAGGAGAAAGAAAAGGAGAAGGAAGGGGAGGAGAAAAAAGAAGAGGAAGAGAGAGGGGGTAAAGAGGAGGGAAAGAAGGAAGGGCCAGGAGAATGAAGTCTTTAAAGCAGTAGTTCTCGACTCTGGGCGCCGAGGTGGCCGCATGTCTTTAATCCCAGCACTTGGGAGGCAGAGGCAGGCGGATCTCTGTGAGTTCAAGACCAGCCTGGTCTACAAGAGCTAGCTCCAGGACAGCCTCCAAAGCCACAGAGAAACCCTGTCTCAAAAAAAAAAAGCAGTGATTCTCAACCTTCCTAATGCTGTGACCCTTTAATACAGTTCCACATGTTGTGCTGACACCCAACCAGAAATTTATTTTGTTGCTACTTCATAGCTGTATTTTTGCTACTGTAATGAATTGTAATGTAAATATCTGAAACACAGGATATCTGATATGTGACCCTCAAAGGGTCACACTGGTTGAGAACCACTGGTTGAGAACCACTGCTTTAAAGGAATTCTTCCCATTTATCAGTGGATTCTTAGATTCAGTCCGGGGCTTGCAAAAGAAGGGATCCAGATTAGAAGCTGAACACAGAAGTGGTGTCCAAACATATGCTTGGCGGATGAGGGGTCCACCAATGGAGCAATGCATGCTGGTATTTCCATCATGAAGCACTCCTGGCTTTACCTTCTTCAGATCCTACTTCCAAAGACTTGCCTGCCTGTTGCAGCCATCCTCTCCTGTCACATTGCCGCATGCCAATCATATCAATGGGCTGGCGAGCTGTCAGCATCCTAAGCAAAGGCCTTAGAGGACTGTGCACACCCACTCTGCCCTGCTTCCTCGTGGAGTGTATGCAGCTCACTGAGCTTGCTTGCTTTTTATTTTAGGGGTCTGCCCTGAATTCTTGGTTCTCCTGCCTCAGCCTCCTGAAAGCCGAGGTGACAAGCATGTGCCAGTGCACCAAATAAAATAAATTAGTGAATAGATTACCACAAAGAAAGGAGAGTAATCTAACCATGGCCACATGCACACTACAGCTGAATCACAACACTGAGAAGAGCAACTAGACACCAAAGAGAATTTCCTGTGGGGTCTCAGTTACTGATTTATATAAAGCTAAGAAACTAAACAACCAGGTCCAGCTGTGGGGAGAAACAGTATGGTTGCAATGCCCCTGAGCCCAACCCCCTCACAGGCTTGCAGGTTTGGATGGTTGTTTGTGCTGTTTGGAGAAAGTGTGGACCCTTTTGCAGTGGGTTCCAGCAGGGACAGTCTAAAGCCTGGAGCGTACCAGTTCTCACTGAGGTCTCTCTGCAACATGGTCTGTCACTGAGATGTGAGCAGGCCTCACTCTATCTGGCACAGATGGAGTACCACCCGCCATACCTTCCCCACCATGATGGCCAGTATCCCCTGAACCGTGAGCCAAAATAAAGCCTTTCTCCCTCAGATTGTTTCTGTCAGGTAGTCACATCTACATGAAGAATAAATGATACAAAGATCTGGTCAGAGCTGTTCTTGGAACCAACTGGAATAGGTAGAAAACGGTGTCCTAGGGTGCTAAAATCAGGCTCGATTTCTTGACCTGGGTACTGGTTCTGTAGGTATGTTTGTGGAAATACTCAGGCCATGCTTTTGTACGATGTGTAGGATTTTGTATGAACTAGTATGCTAATAAGAACAAAGGCAAAACATCTGCAGGGGCCTCGAGGCAAGAAACCCCATAGACAGCTGTGGAACTGAGCTCTGGCCAGTTCAGGGCTTCCTCCAAGGAGCATCAGGGGAATGCAGCTGGGTGGGTTTGGTAGAACACTGTGGTCCTTCCAGGGTGGTCCCTCCTGCAGGACTTCTTAAATGTACTACGTGTACTCCTCAGTTGGTAGGACTTGCAGAGGCAGAGGTTAGAGCAAGCCTGGAGAAGGTGGTTCAGAGTGGCACTGTTCTTTTTTTTTTTTTCTTTTTTCTTTCCTTTTTTTTTTTTTTTTTTTTTGGCTTGCTCCCCACTGTGCTTGACATGTTCAGGAGCATCTGGCCCATTCTCAGTCCTAGAAGCAGGGACTTCCCATGACAGCCAATGGTGTACCCCCATGGTCTCCCCAGTGACTGTGACTAGACATGGAGCCTGACCTTCCTTCTTTCCTTCCTTCCTTCCTTCCTTCCTTCCTTCCTTCCTTCCTTCCTTTTCTTCCTTCCTTTCTTTTTAATGATTTACTTATTTTTATTTCGTGTGCATTGGTGTTTTGCCTGCCTGTATATCTGTGTGAAGGTGTTGGATCCCCTGGAGCTGGAGTTAAAGACAGTTGTGAGCTGACATGTGGGTACTGGGAATTGAACCCACATCCTTTGGAAGAGCAGTCATTGCTCTTAACTGCTGAGCCATCTCTCCAGCCAGTTCTCCCGTTTTGCTTGTCGTTCAAGACAAGTTTCTCTGTGTAGTCCTGGCTGTCCTAGAATTTGCTCTGTAGACCAGGCTGGCCTCTGCTTCCTGAGTGCTGGGATTAAAGGTGTCTGCCATCACTCCCAGGCAGAGCCCAGCCTTTAAGGAATATCACCATGACATTCCCCTCTGGAGGAGACACCTGACCCACACTGGGGCAGTCAAAGGGAATGAAAGGTGTTTATTTTGTGGCTTTGGTGAGAAAGCCCACAGCCACCGTTGCTAAGGCAGCCAAGCCCTGAAGAGGACTTTGCAGGGCACATTCTTACCATGAAGCCAGCTGTCAGAGCAGAAGGACATGGGGTACAATAAGAAACACATTTGGCCTTGTCCTTGGTTTCTGGTACACTCTCTAACTAGAATGTCTTGTTAGTCATAAGAAGCCCTTTTGCCAGCACCTGAGTTTATGCTAATGAGGCCACTTGTGGGGACTCTGGAGAGCTTCAGGGTGGGGCTGGTCTCCAAAATGCCCAAGTCTTTAGAAGACAAGAGGTTTCAGCCTCATCCACTGGCCTCTGCAAGAGGGGAAAGAGGGCTGGAGATTAAGCCCTATAAAACTTCAGCAGGGCTGGGTTGTGCTTCCAGGACAGAATGCTTGCTTAGCATGTGCAGGGCACTGGATCCCATGACCAGGACCATAAATTTTAAATAAAATTTAATATGTGGGACGGGGAAAATGTTCAGTGAGTAAAGTGTTTGCTGTGCAAGCATGAGGAACTGAGTTCAGTGCCCAGCACCCACATAAAATCTGGCCATGGGATCATGTGCCTATAATGCCAGTGTTATAGACAGGGAGGGGACAGATGGATCCTGGGGACTTGCTGGCTACCCACAGTAGCTGAAACACTGAACTTCAGGTTTAGTAAGAGACCCTACTCAAAAAATAAGGGACAGAAATAGAGGACACCAGAAATCAACCTCCAGTCTTCACATGAGCTTTCCAGTGTGTGGGCATGTGTGCACTACATGTAGTGCGTGTGCGCACATGCACGCACGCGCACACACACACGCGCGTGCACACACACACACACACACACACACACACACGAGCGCGCGCGCGCCTAGGATTCAGAGACCTGTCAGCAGTGAACACACTGAGGTTCACGAGTTGGGGTGATGTACCCAGAGAGGGCTCAGCGGCTCCTTGGCCTCGCACACACTATTCCCTGTGCAGCTCTTCTACCTAGCAGTGTCTGGGTTGGGTTCTTTCTATAAGCCAACCCAGTGGATGATGAAAAGTGAGGAAGGGTCTAGGAGCCTCTGCTCTACAGACGTGAGAAGCCTGGACACCTAGGATCCGAAAGAGGAGTCTGAGACGGCTGTCCTGTGGGACTGAGTCCTATTCCTCTGGGGTCTGTGCCAAGGTTGGGAAGCCAGTGTCAGAGGTGGGTGAGCTTGTGGACACAACTGGGACTGAAGGATCAGAGAACTGGTGGATGCTAGACACACTTGAGGGGGGAATTCAATGGGCAAGGCCAGAGTGCCTGTCAGCAGAGTGCCTGTCACCAGCTGCCTCTTCATTTCCTGGAGTCCTGCTTTACTCTCTCAAGCCTGTCCAGACAGGGTTTCTGTACTGTGCAGCTGTCACCCATCCTGGTCTTGCCCCGCCCCATTGCAGGTAGGGGGCCCTCCTCCGGATAGGCTTGCTCCTGATGGCTCCAGCACTCTTACCTGGGCCTTGTAAACCATCCCCTGCTCTGATGCATCCTCTATCTTGGGAGTTAGCACCAAGCCCTCTGTGTGGAGGGACCTGGTCCTGGGGCCTTTACAAGATGCACAGAAGCTACCTATGCTGCCTCACCCCTGTAATCCAGATCTTGAATTCAAGGACAGCCTCCTAGAGATCTGATCTCACAAAATGAAAGTTTTAAAGTTTCTTTTAACCTTCAATCCCACCACTTCTCCTCTTTTCTCTGAGTCTGTTCTAAAGAAGGAAGACACTCACTCCTCCTGGTTACTCTTCCTAACCTCAGCTACCAGACTCCCTCTCCTAAGAGGCTCCCTACTGTTCATTCCCCACCCCACAGTCTAGAAGAACCTGTCACAAGGGGTCCTTTACTTCAAACCCTGTAGGGTGACCATCTCATGCAGAGCAAATAAATACAGGACACTGTCCCCATTTCATGAAACCTGTCTGTCATGGTTCTCACACTACCCCATGTGCCTATAATGCAAGTGTTCTCTCTGCAAGGCGTGCTCTTCCAGCAGACCCACATGGCTTGCTCTGCCCTCCAGGCTTTGACTGATGCCAAATCTCTGGACATCCTATATGAAAGAGCAGCAGTCCTTACTCCTTTTCTCCTTCCTGCTGTATTTTCTGTAGACCACATCATTGTACAACTTGCATAGTATTTATTTATAAGATTGGCCCCGGTCTCTCCAGCCAGAATGCAGACTCCAGGAAGTGAAGATGCTTATCTATTCTGTTCCTTGTTGTGTCCTCTGCAGCTAGAATGGGGCCTGGTGCAAAGTGAACCCACAACAGACTCTCGGATGCATGACCTCCTCCATGGTGACAGCAAGGTCTGAGTAAGAGACAGGATGGCTGATGAGAGGTGCTTGCCATCCTGTCATCCTTATCCAATCCTCGGATGCTCTGAGTTATTGTTGTGTGACTGGGGGAGTGCCTGAACCTCTCTGGGCCTGTAAATACAGGCAGCCTCTACTTGGTAATGTTGTTATGCAAAACATATGTGGAGCTCAGTGAGTAAAAGACCTTGTTGCCAAGCCTGGTGAGTTCAATCCCTGGGCCCACACAGTGAAAGGAGTGGTCTGACTTCTTAAAATTATCTTCTAAACTCCACGCATGCACTATGGCACATATGCATACACACACACACACACACACACGCACACGCACGCACGCACGCACGCACGCACGCACGCACCATGGCACATGTGCATCCGTACACGTATACACACACGAGAAAATATATTTTCAAATACATGGTAACATTGGTAGTATACACAGAATGTATCTGGTACATAGATGTATTCTTATGTACTGGTGGCTCAGGGCAGTAATAGTTGCCAGATTAACAGCCATGGAGGAGGTACTTCTCACTGTATTTGAGACCAGCAGGATACATTCTTAATCTAAAACAGACCAGCAATGCACAGGTATTATTAACTAAGGTTGGGTGACAAGTACACAGAGATTCTTAGTTATTCTTTGAAAGGTAATAAAATATTGGTTGATACTAAGAGTTTTAAAAGGGGGAAGCTGGAGAGATGTCTCAGCATTGTTAAGAGCACTGGTTGCTCTTTCAAAGCACCCGGGTTTAATTCCTAGCACTCACATGGCAGCTCACAACTGTCTGTAACTCCAGTTCCAGGGGATCCAACACCCTCACACAGACATACATTGCAGGCAAAATACCACTGCACATGAAATAAAAGTAAATTCTAAAATAAGAGTTTTAAAAATAAATCCCAGGCTTTTTCTTCCCCATGAATATCCCAGATTGCTAACAACACATGAGAGAGGAGGTAGTGGGGGCTCCCCCCAGCCACTCTAGAGGAGAGCCCAAATAAATTCCCCAAGACCCCCCCAGGGTTCCAGAATCCCAAATATGGGCCATCCAGAGTGCAGTAAAGGCTGAGGAGCCAGGGGCAGGATGCAAGGAGTGAGAAGTATCTGGGCCAGGCTGTCTAAGCCTAGGAAAGCCACAGTCACTGATGGCAAAGCAGGAGGTAGGCAGGCCAGGATGGGTCCAGGCCTGGACATGGGCTCTCTGGAGGATAACCAAGGGCTTCCTACACAGACCACTAACTTGCCTATGTTGGGCAAGTGCTAGGGCCACACCATGGTCTCTGTTCTCACCAACTCTTCCCCTCACACTGCTAATGAGGAGTCCCAGGAAATCTGAGCTAGTACCTCGTAAGTTGTGTACAGGGCCTTCACTGGGCAGTGTTGAAACTGGAACCCTGGCTAACAGTGAGCTGTCAAACATGTCCCCGCCTCCTGCACACCGGCGGGGAGAAGAAAGGTACAGGTACATACATATAGACCACTGGAGTCTCAGCCTTGCCTGCACTTCCCCAGTCTCCTCCTCTCTGTCCATGCTTCCCATCCTCACCATTCTCATGGGCTCTGTCTATAATGCCATGGCCTGGAATCTTACAATTAAAAACACCCCCAGTGTGTCTCCATCCTCTTTTCCCAAGGATGAGCCCACAACCCTCAAGTGTTGGCATCACATGGAGCTTGTTGGTAAAACAGAACCCTGGGCTCCACTCCTGACTTCCTAAGTTTAGGCGACTGCATAAGTACGTGCTCAAGATGGGGGAGGGCCGCCTGCCTGAGTTCTGGACATCTTGTAACGTCTCCATTGAGCATCTCTGGCTGTAGGGACTTCCTGTCCTCTGGCCCCAAAACCGTTTCTGCCACTGGTCACATAGTAATAAAGTAGGTCAAGGGGACTGTGAGCATGCACCTGAAGACAGGCTTTTCTGTTTGTTATGAACGGTGCTGAGCCCTCAGCCCTAGGTTCTTCCCATACACAGCTGTATACAACCCACTGTATACAGAGCTGCTGCCTCATCCCATCTTCTCATGTGATTTGAAAGCAGGATGACTAGTCTACCATGCAGGTGAGCCTACTGTATGCTGAGCTGCTGGTGAAACGCTGTTCTGATCCATTGTACTTTAGTACTGACACTTAATGGGCCTGGGCTTACATCCATGACTGTGTGTGTGTGTGTGTGTATGTGTGTGTGTGTGTGTGTGTGTGTGTGTGTGTGTGTGTGTGTGTGTGTGTGTGTACATGTGTGCCTGTGGCAGCCATGAATGAAGAACTGAGTAAGCCCTTTTTCATACAGGTGGAAGGGCTCATGCACAGACCATGTGCTGGCAGAGATCTTGACTTGCAGGGAGGCAGAGAGGCTCTGCCTTTCACAAGCACCTACTGTATGTATGATCTCACTCCTCACTGTGCTCTTCCAATGGATGATGGGACAGGAGCTCTGCTTCGAAAGGAAGATAAGCAGTGTGAACTACTGAAGTTCACAGATGAAGAAGACCAATGTCGGGTAAGATTCGTGAGTACGCATGATGACATGGTCGCTAACACTTGTGATGGCTGTTTGTCACACTTGTGGAACAAACTAGGATTGTTGGTCTACTCTGGTGAGCTGACAAGCTTAGAAGGAAGAGGCTCTGCAGAGCTGTAACACTGCCAAGAAGGTGACCTTCCTCACAGGCCTCCAGGAAGGAGGCAGGAGGGGGAAGCTATAACACGCCAGTGCCCTGGCCTGGTGTCTTCCAAACCCAGTGGAGGACACCCATTCATTCCCTCTTGACCTGTGCTCTTGGGGTACTGATAATGAATGCCAGCACTGTCCTACATGCTGGGAATCCCGAGAACAAGGTTCCCATCCTCATGGGTCAGCAGCCATGCCTGTGGGCATGCCTCACCCTGTCCCTTCTCCAGCTGGGTGTGTGATTGTGAAGACCAACCAATCAGAGCCTGGATACAGCATGGATCAGCAATACCCAAAGGTTGGTGCAAGGAAAGGTAGGAGGCCCAGCCAATGGATGAAGCGATGGAGCTTCACAGGAATCCAGTGGAAAATAGATGCAGAACAGAGGTGCCTGCTTCCAGGCTTGTGCCCCCTCACCACCCTAGGAGCCAGTACAGAAGAAAGCAGAGAAAGCTGGGATGAGTCCAGAAGACACTGTGTGAGTCCCTGGATCCAACGATACCCAAAGCTCTCAGGATCCTCTTGGACCTTGATCTGAGCCATATGGATTCCATTTCTGCATGACAGCTGAGTTTCCAGCAGGTTGTATTTCATGAAGTCCACAACCTTGGAAGCAGTTTTGTTTGTTTGTTTGTTTGCTTTTCAGATGGAGGAAGTTCAGAGAGGTTAAATGTCTTGAGCAAAGCCGTACAGTTGCTGTGTGGAGTCTAACCAGACCAAAGCCGCTATTCCCAGGCGGCAATGTTGTAGGACAGGTGACAAACTTCATCTGAGAGAAGAAGGGATCCTGCACAGGGAAGGCAGGGGTTCCTGAGAGGATCCCACAAGATAATTACCATGGAACCTGCCCCACCCTGAGGCAACAAGAAGGAAGGAAGCGTAGGTGGCACACTGGCAGCAGCTGCTGCTTTCTCGACTTCAATTTCTTCCCGCTTTAGAGGAACAGAAGATTCCATAGGAAAACGTGGACAGTCTGCTCCCCTATAGTCACAAGGGTTGGTCACACTGTGAAGGTGGCTCCACATGGTGGCAGTGTGCTGGAGGCAATTGGGAACCGTGCTCAGATGGGCCAGCATGGCTCCCCAGCTCTGAAGGCGGCCAGTCAACCATCTGTGTCCCCTGTGCGAGGCATCTGAGCTGGAGACCTGCGTGGAAGACTGAGGACAAGCTTGGGATGATGACTTGGGAACCGTCCAGCCTGCCTGCTCATCTTGCTTTGGACTGCTCCCCCACACTGAACCCTGCAGAGGCAGAGGCTTAGAGCTCTCACAGTGCCAGAGCAGCAGGGGAGCAGAACACAGGCAGCCAGGTCCCTGCCAGAAGGGGCTCAGGTAGAAGCTGGGGGGGGGGCAGGGCAGGAGCCTGGTGTGATCACAGCTAGAGAAGCCTCCCACTGTCCCCTTAGGACAGTCAAGCTGGGTTGCTGTGAGCCTGTGGGCCACTTAGGCACCGAGCCTCAGTTTATGTGCCTGTAACAATGAGGCAACCGGGCTTGATTTGCTTTAGCACCCACTTGCTCTGGCATTTTGTGACCATGGGGGGGGTGCAGGGGGACCACCCTTATGCAAACTGCTAGCACTAGACCAGCAGGTGACAAACATCTTCCTGACAACCTAGTCCACCACAGAAGCCAAAATAGACTTCGGAAAAACCGCTGGATTCCAGCCCTGGGATCCACTGCCGCTCATTTACACCAAATCATGATAACCCAATGGCTCCCCACGAGGACACAGCATTCCACTGCTGCTGGCACCTAGCATCCAACTAGCAGAGCTCTTTCCATTTCTTTCACAGGTTCCCAGATGAGAAATGAATCACGAAAACCAAGAAGGTAAAATTAGTCTGCGCTGCCGAGGGGTAATTTATGCAATGACCAGCCTCAGGAGGGAGGACTGTATGCAGGCTTGGGGTTGGCAGAGGGCAGCCTGGCCATCTGGAGCCCCTGTCTCCGGACTTGTCTATTTCTGGCTTCAGCTTCCTGGGCTGCTGGCACAGACTCTAGAGTTTCTTAAGTCCCTCCTTGTCCCCTTCCTGGCAGCAGACCTACAGCAAAGGGGACGCATGCCTGGGTTCCTGCTCGGTGCCCATCCTTTCATCTTACTGCCCCCATTTCATGAGGGTGAGGAAAATAAGGCTCAGAGAGGTTGCTTGGGCAACTGTGGTGAAGTAACAAAACTGGATTTGAACCCAGACCTCTGCTTTCCATAAGGTTGTATGCTTTCCCATGCTTGGCACTTCTGATCTGCAGCCCCCAGGTGAGTGTGACAAGGGGACACTGGCAGCCCCTCCCCCATACTTACTATGTGTTTTCCAGTCTTAGGCTCTGGATTCCAAGCCCTGTTCTAACCACTGGCAAGGTGGAGATTCCTTACTAACCCAGGAGGAGGGGCTTACAGGGAGACACACAGCAAGTGTGAGTACCATTGCAGAGATCCTACTGTTGGGCTTGGTGCAGAAAGTAAATCTAAGTGCAAGCCAGGGGCTCCCTTCGAGTAGGGGGCTGTGTAGCAGGATCACTTGTAAGCCTAACGGAGACCCTGGGTCTAGTTCTCATCTAGGTAGCTGTTCTTATTTGTGGGGCCCATGGGGAACACTAGCTACTGGCGGGAGGTTCATCTGAAGGCAGGTGAAGCAGGTTAAGTTACTTCACCTTCCTGAGCCTCATTAAAGATGGGCTCATGGGTGGCCGCAAGGGGGAGAGCGTTGTAGGCTGGGTAGAAGAGGCTGTAGAGTTCAATGGTAACTCAAGTGTCTTGCATAAAGGTGGGCACACTGTCTGCCCTCAGGTCTTCTGGCTCCAGGGGAAGCCAAAGCCAGCATTCAGTAATACCCCACAGCCACCCATGCAACGAGAATGTACTTCCATCCTCGGGGGCTGGCAGCTGAGCTGCTGTGGGGTCAGCTGGGAGGAGCACCGCCTACTCCCTAGGATGTAGTTCAAATCAGCTCCCCTGCAATTCTCCCGGAGTGAGAGAGCTGGGCACAGAACTTCTCAACTGTACTGCGTGGGCCTCTCCTCATCAAAACTGGTGTGCCAAGAGACCGGGTGGTTCACTCAGAGCTTTCCAGTCATCACTGCCTCCCAGAAAAACCCTCACTCCACAGTCTGATGGATTCCCTGCCTGTGCTAGAAGTAAGACAGGTATGGGGCTAGACGGGTACACCTGTAACTCCAGCACTTGGGAGGCTGAGGCAGGAGGATCCCTATGGGTTTGAGGCCAATCCAGGCTACATGGTGAGGCTGTCTCCCCATGCCCCAGCTTCCCCAGCTGTACACAGGAACTAACAATGGCAGCCACCTCGGGTTATTCTGAGGATGGAGTGTAAAGGCTCATCACGAGGCCCTGAACAGCACCTAGTTCAGGCAAGCGCTCAGTACACACTACAGATGTGAGACCCCTTTGCAAATCCCTCTGACACTGTACTCACACCCTTCAGCCACTCGGGGCCATGCCGGCACCTTCAGAGTGAAGCAACAGCATAGCAGCAGAAGCTTTCAGCTAGAACAGAGGGGCTGACAGGTGTCCTGCCACCCACCAGCACCCACAGGCCCCTCGGTATTTCAGAGACATAATTTCCCCACTTGAAAATTGGACCAACGGTGGCTGTTCTCAGCTTCCCTGGGAGTCCCCAGTACTGCCACAGTTCCCTTCCCATAACAGGACCCAGAGTCCTCTCTACAAGAGGGCAGAGGGACCTTGGAGTAGTGACTCTTCAGCTGGCCACTCCAACTACTGGGAGGGAGTGTGGCTTGGTGCTGGGGACTGGTTCTGGGCCAGCCACACACTCCTCTGCTTTTAGAACGTAATCCCAGCTGTCTGCACACTCTGACCACACGCCACTGCCCAGAGAGCCAAGGCCAAGCAGGCTGCCTGCCTGGGCAATCTCTGCCAAAATGATCACATTGGGTGGCCTTGTGAGAAAGAAGTGGATGGACAGCCAGATGGCATGAGTACCACTCCCAGCTCTGCCAGTGGCCAGCCATGTGGGTGGCCTTGAGAATGTCATTTAGGAATCCATAACCTCGGTTTCTCCACCTGGGCAATGGCAACAGCCAGGGTGTCTGTTTTGCAAGGCAAGCTGGTCAGGTGGGGCATGCAAGTGCTCTGCTGTTTGCAAGGGCTGTACGGAAAAGCCAGAAGCCATTCTTCCAGCACCAACATGGAACCAGGAGAACAAGTGCCCCAGAGACTGAGGCAAACCCTTACCTGGGCCAACATGGTTCTAAGACACCCAGCTCCCAGGGGACAGTTTGGCCCCAAGCTGTTTTCTTCTCCTGCCCACCCCGCAGAGCCAGCAGAGATCAAATACCATCCACAACAGACCCATTGAAAATCCCTAAATGTGTCCAAGGTGTGGGGTTACATTAGGTACGATGCTCCTGGCCATCTCCTTAGAGCAAATGACCAGGACAGCTTCCTTCCCTCTCTGCAGGCCCCCGTCCAGAACCTTCAGGGCCAAGCAGGGTAGAAATCTGATCACCCAGTGCATTCCGAGGCAGCAGTATCCTCTGGGACACCCGTTGACCAAGGAATGGAGGTGTCACAATGGGGAGAGCCAGCTCAGGCCACCCACATGTCTCTACACAGGCTCAGCACCCAGAGAGGCAATGATGAGCTAAGGCAGAGGCAGGACTCCATGTCAGGGACACTGCCAGGTACCTACGCTTTGCCTGGCCAGCCCTTAGCCCTTAAGGCTGCTTGGTGACGTGAGTGCTGTTATTTCTGGCTCATGGTGGATAAGATCAAGCCACGGAGAGAGGTGCCATCGTTCCAGAAATGGTGGCTCTGGGGGAGCAGGGTCAGGATCCCATGAAAGGCAATCTGATTTCAGAGGCCGCTGACCTTTTGAACTACCGCCACCCCTGCCCTGCCCCAGTGGTTCATCAGAACTGTGCCACTGGAACAAGGGCAGAAAAGGAGACTGTGAAGGAGAGGAGACACAGGGAAGAAGCCAGGGAAGCATATTTTTCTATCCAGATCAAAAGAAGACAGCAAAAAATAGCCGGCATCCATGCAAGGTGTTTAATTCTTCACAAACTCTCAATGGAAAAATCTTAAAATATCAGATAATACATTTTTAAATCACAGCAGGTCCCCATAACCCAGCAACAGCAAATCTAGAGAGGCCCAAGGAAACTCTGGAATAAAATGGTAGCTAACTTAAATGTCCAGCAGTAGGGGAATAACTAAAGTGAATTTCAAATAACGTTTATTGGTGTTTTTTAAATGATCGTAGTTTGGCCCGGTGGTGGTGGCAAACACTTTTAAACCCAGCACTTGGGAGGCAAAAGCAGGAAGATCTCTGAGTTCGAGGCCAGGCTAGTCTATAGAGTGAGTTCCAGGACAGCGAAAGCTACATAGAGAAACTCTGTCTCAAGAAACCAGAGAAAAAATGATGGTAGTTTTACATGTGAAGACATAACCAAACTGTCTCTGATGGCTCAGACCCATAATCTTAGTACTCAGAACACTGAGGCAGGAGGATCACCAAGTTAGAAGCCAAACTGAGCTACATAGCAGAGGAGCTGGTGAGGGAGGACAGGAGGAAAGCCCAATCAGGAGAGTCATTGCTGTGCAAACATGAGGGCCTAAGTTCAAACCCCCTTCCCCTATGCAAAAAGCCAGGCATGCCAATGTATACCTGTAACCTGGGAAAAGAGATAGTGTACTGGGCTTGCTGGCCAGACAGTCTACCCAAATCAGTGAGTTCCAGGTTCAGTGAGATAGCGTCACAAGGTGGAGAGTGACTAAAGAAGAATCTGACACTGACCTCTTGTCTCTACATGTACAAACACACATATACACACACACACAGGGACACACACACAGGGACACACACACACAGGGACACACACACAGGGACACACACACAGGGAGGGACACACACACACACACACACACACACACTCAGGGACACATATACACACACAGGGACACACACACTCACACACCACAAAAACCCGTTTTTCTAGGTAGAATGTTAAGTGGGAATTAATATACCCAGTATACTCAGTACTACAGGCAACTACTGCTGTCTATGTGCTATATGCTATGAGTCTGTGTTCAGACAGAACACTGTAGGGCCACAGCAACCACTCGCTAGCCTTGCAGAAGAGTCTGGAATGTAGAGGCTATTAAGGAAAACTTTGTCAACATTCCACCTTTACAGTAAATATATACTTATATGTTCTTTATAGGATTAAAATTCAGCACAACAAAAATTTAAGACATAAAGATCTGCCATGGAAAACAGCCATCAGGCCCCCTAAGTGATACAATCACCCACAATAGGGTTGTGGGCATCTGAAGAAAGTCTAATATCCCATGGAGACAGGTGGTTTGGACATCTCTGCTGAGCCTGGTTAGGGAAGCGTAGGCCAAGACCAAGATGTGTCTACCCACACATGGAGTCATTATAAAGAAGCACTGTACATATTAGACCCTGGGAAGGGGGAGGCTGGGCAATGGGGTCCCCTTGTGACTTAGGCAGAAGTGAACAGCCTGGCTATCAAGAGCAACCTTCTCTTCTCAGTACCATCCATTTTCCTCAGTGACCTCCAGCCTCTGTCCCAGAAGCTGCCTAGCTCCTGACCAGCTTCTCAGATGCTTCAGTGCGAAGGCTATGTCTGTGAGGACTTTGCATGGAGGTGAAGTTCAGAAAGCACAGAGGAGTAAGCAGACACACATACTAAGTGCTCATGGGGCCAAGTACCCAACTGTGACACTGCACCCAGGCAAGAGTCCTGACTGCCCGGTGAACCCTAACCCCAAACAGGCTGAACCTGACAGCTTCAGCTAAACCCCAAGACCATGTAACAATCAAATGCTGATGATATCACTACTGCAAGTCAGTTGCAGTATGGGGAGAAGAGTCAGGAGGAACAGACCTGAGTCTCAGCTCTGCCACCAAGTACCCACACAAAACCCTACCAAGTTAACTGAACTTTTGGGAGTCGCAGTTAGTCTTTCTGCCAGTTGGTTCAATGATGGGCATCTCCCAAGCTGGTTGTGGGTAAGATGAGCTAATGTCAGCCTACTTTTTTGTGAAAAACAGTGACTCCATTAACACAAGAGGTCACAGTCACTCTCCAGGTGGACCCAAGATGCCAAGAAAATAATGGGCAATGCCTGGACTCCAAGACAGCCAGGCTTATCGGGCATGGTCGCAAATGCCTTTGATTCCAGCACTCAGGAGATAGAGGAAGGCAGATCCAGAGGAAGGCTGGAATTTGAGGCTAGCCTGATCTACATAGAAAGTTCCAGGCCAGCCAGGGCTACATAGTGAGACCTTGTCTCAAAACAAGCAACCAAAACAGCCAGAGAAGTGAGCAAGAGGGGGGTGTTACTGGGAGGCACTAACTGATCTGCCTGAGACAAGACAAGAACCTGACTGTGCCATGACTCCTGGGTCTGTGCCATGACCTCCTGGGTGCAGCCTTAGAGGATTACACTGGGGAGCCCTGCCCAGCAGGCTCAGGGGAGGGTGTCCTTTGAGAAACAGAAGCATGGTGGAGAAAGGCGGTCCTGCATGACATTCGCCAGGGAAACTGCCAGCTTCGGGGAGGGCAGGGTAACAGGAGGAAACCTGAGGCCAGGGCCACTGAACTAGAACCTGCTTACCCCACAGAGGGCCCACCCAGGCTGCCACTCTCTCAGTGTGACCAGAGCCACTGTCAAAACCAAGGCACCTCAGTGACTCTGGACTGGTTGGCCTGAAGCCCAAGCTGGGTCAATGAGGAAGGCCTGCCCTGTCCCACCCCCTTCTGCAAGAGTACAGAGACTCTGAACAGCAGCTGCCCAGCCTGCGGCTGCTGCACAACCCAGCTGGTCTGAAAGTCTAAGAGAGAGAGTGAGCCAGGGGCACCCTTAACAGGGCCCCACGGAGAAGGGTGAGGCTGGTGCTCGTGGGAGGGGTGCTCACACAGCTCCCTCCTGGGCAGCCCCCCTCCTCGGGCTTGTGGCCACATGCAGGCCCAGGCACACCTTGGGTTGTTCCCAGAAACCCAAGGATAAGGTGGGTCCCTCAGCTCAGAAAAGAGGCTGGGAAAGAGCTGAGGGAGTAACTTCTAAATACTATGCAATGCTCCCCTGGACTGGCCCAGGCTGGGACGAGCTTGTAGGTGTGGCAGGAATGCAGGCCCCAGACCAGGCCATTAGAGGATCCACATGGGAAGCAACTTCAGGTCCCTTCTTACCCCCAGACCAGAGGTCTCTGGAAGGCAGGCCACAAACCCTGGTGACTCCAGCCCCTACAATAAGCCTTAACTTCCCTCCTCCTTGCATATGGCCCCACTGAGACCCCCAAAATACAGACACTCCACTGGCTGCTCTCCAGGCCACAGTCCTGCAGCTCTGGTTTTAGAGGTGGGGGCGGGAAGGAATAGCCAGCAACTACAACAGATGTCAGCCATGACCAGGGCAACCTAGGAAGGCTGTGGCCTGTTGGCTCACCATCCAGGACTGCCTCATAGAATGGGCAGATTGCTCCTCCCTGGCAACTCACTGGCCCCTATTACAACCTCCCTGAAAAGGGAAAAGAAGGGATGCACACCAGGGAGGCCTTGTCCCTCCTCTAAATTACCATGACTGAATCTCCATTCCAAGCCTCCTACCACAGGGGCTGAAGTTCTCTACCTAAAAGCTAACTAACTGCATCTCACCTCTCCTAAGGAACTATCAAGAGCTCCCCAGTACCTCCAGGGTAACTCCTTCAAGTCTACGGTCACCTCCTCTCTTCTCCCAAATGCCAAGACCACCTGTCACTCATTGGAGCACAGGCCCTCCCACTGTTAACCTTTGCATATAGTTCTTAATGCCCAAATGCCCTTCCTTCCCTGCACCTGACACACTTCAGCTGGGGTTATTTTGGGGGGAGGGCATGTCCAGCTGCTCCCCTACCTCTGGGAAATGAACCCTCACTCTCTTCCACACTGTCCAAGGCCAATCCTCACACTTCCTGCCTTTCACTCATAGTCAGGATGGGAGCCAGAGCTGCTCAAACTATCTGTGATAAAGAGTCTTTTTGTTTCAGCTTCCAAACAGTGGCCCACAGTTTCGTTTGTAAACTACAATGGACATGACATGGGGACCATATGCTACAGTAAGAGTTTCTCAAGTTTGTTCTCCAAGTCTGTACCGCTATCCCTACAAACCTGTAACAGAACAATAACTCACAGCTGCTCACCTAGGCCAGAGGTCCACCCAGCATGCACTGGAAAACACTGGCCAGGCTGCTGTTAGCCTAGCATTCCAGGGAGATCCAATAGCGTTTGCATTTTCAGACCCCAAAGGAGTACTGCTCAAATACCTGATGACAAAACATTGCGTGGGAAGATACGAACACCCCATAATACAGCTGCACTTGCGCCAAGAGCCTCTATTTCCCAGACTGGCCTGAGCCATGGCTCTTTGTGTCCTATGTTTTCACTGCACTACCCAGCAGTCCAGGGGAGAAATGAGGATGCCATCAGTCACCCAGAGCAAAGACACTGCAGCCCAGGCGACCAGCAGCAGTAACACAGAGTAAGTGATCTTGCTCAGCCTTTCCCAGCTGTGTGACTTTGGGTATGTCACTTCACTTCTTTGGACCTACATTTCACCTTTACAAACTGGATCCAATAACAAAGTATCACGGGACAGCTGAGGTGAGCAGGATTGTGTATAGACATGTGCCTCCTGCAGGCATGGCTGATACTGGGGCTTAGGGGAAGCCCGCCATTTCTTGGGATTTAGTCCTACGCCTTTAGGCTAAGTTCTGTTCCAGCTGCTATGCCACTGGTGTCTGGCACACGCCTCTTCCCCTTCCCAAGGCAAGGGGCTTCTCTCTCCTCCTCACAGGTGCTTGCTCGGACACTGAGTCTTCTGCAGACACTGAGTTCTCTGGCTAGACTGACTTGCCTTCTGAAACCCAGCTGGCCTGCACATAGATACACTTGGACACATACAGGGTAAGCCACCCTGACTGTACTTGGGCTGTGAGGTTTGAGGCAGGTCCCACCAATACCTCCCACCCTCCAGAGTCTCACCTACCTCAGGCCATGACAATGTTGGGTCCACTGCATGTGTCCCCATGTGCTGCCCCCATAAGCTCTCTCATAACAAGCCTTTGCCCTGCAGTAACTGAGGGTCTGCTCCACCACAGTTCCTACCTCTCTTGTATCCCAAGCCAGGTACTCCATCACCCAGGGAAGCTGGCAGTGGGACCCTTTTTGGCCCTCATCCTTTCTCCTCAGGAAAGTTTGAGGAAACAGGAGACAACAGTCTGTGGGCTCTGACATTGTAGGGTGGCTCCACATTTACTTTCTCAGTGATGTCCACACCAGCTCGGCTCAGGGTTAAGTCAAACCATATCCCAAGGTCCACTCCCACCCCTGTTGCCTGCTCACTCTGTGCTTACTTCCAACCCTTCTCCAAGTATAGACACTGCTTACTACGAATACATCCAGGGATGAGGTCCTGGGGCACAGGGCAAGGTAGGATTTGGAATCTGTCCACAAGCACATGACTTCCCATAAGTCACTTCTGATCTCTGAGCCTCAGTTTCTGCAATGGCACAATGGGGTATCCTTGAACTGGCCTGTCTGCCTTGGGAATTTGGTTAAAGATTTTGGGGGAAGGTAGAATGGGGAGAAGATTGAGGTAGAATTCTGAGTTTCCTTCTGTGTCAGAGGGTAGTGAAAGTTCCACAAGCCATAGAAAGCTCCAGAGGTGCAGGTGTGTCTCAAAGTAAAGATAGAACCCGCCTCCACAGCCACTCTGCTGTGCGGCTGATGCCAGGAGGCAGGGTGCCAGTCTGGTCCCCTCCCCCATCATCTCTTCATCTGAGACTCCTGGTCTAGCCAAATGTGAGTCCATGTTCTGACTCTGAGGTTCCCAGGGTGAGGAAGGCCCTGGAAACAGCTGTGTCAGCTAAAACCCTACCAATCAAATCCAAGACCCTACCAATCAAATCCATTTTAAAGCACAAAAACCCTGTTGGGAATTATTAAATAAGACAGAAAGTGGTCCCTAAGGCTTCCTTTGTGATGCAGCCTTCACAGGGTGACTGGGAAGAGTCTAAGCTGTGTGTCCTTCAGCCAGTCAAGGGACCTCTCTGAGCCCCAAGTTCCCCTTCCATAAATGGATGTGAAAAGCAACTGTTGTCAAGGGCCCTGGTACTCAAAAATTGTCCTTTCCCTGACTCTCCCGGGGAGCAGTGTCTTCAGTTTGGTACTGACTGCATAGATGAAAAGGTTTTCTTCCTCGGAATATGAGACAGGATTGATACCCTCATCTCAGGCCCAGAAGAGGACACTGAAGCCAGACAGGCTCAATGGCCTCAAACAGTAGCAGTCAGGGTGTGGAATGAATGCCTGAGGGTGTGGCCATGTCAAGGGCAACACAGTGGCCTTGGCCCATCTTTTTTTGGGTACCTTGCCCCTCGGTAAGGGATACAAGATTATCTCCATACCCAGGACATGCTTCCCTGATGCACAGTGACTCTACATGCAGGAAAGTAACTCGAAATTAACCTGACACCAGGCACTGGTGCCCAGAACTTGCTGGGAGCTGTCTGTACAGTCCTGAGCTGGGCACTGTTATCACCCCTACTCTACATTCAGGGAACAGCCAGCCTGAGAGGACATCCCTACTGCCAAGCAGCAAGACCTGAGCCCCATGTCCTCTGCAAGGCACAATACCAACCCTAACAAAGTGGTATCTTCCCTGCTACCCTCTCCCTGCAAGGGCCTGGATCCAGGTACTCCCAAGCCAAACCTTGTGTACTAGGATTCTCTGCCTGCTTGAGCTGAGCCTTCACCTGTCCACTCTGATCCGTAACCATCTTCCCAGCTTCACCCTCCTCTTGTATCACCTCTGCAATCCTTTCTATCCAGCATTCTGGACCAATGATCGGGTCACTGTGTCTTATAAAAACCCTCTGAGGCTCCCTGCAGCCTACCAGTGTGCAAACTCCACTTCAGCCAGCACAACTCTTCCAACCCAGCTGGAGACTGGGGTCAGGGTGAGGCAGGAGCACTCAGGGGCCAGCTTCAAATCCCAGTTTCACAGGTTACCAGTAATGATGCCCTCTCCCTTTCTGATCCTCAGTGTCCCAAACTATAGACTGGGGACACAAAGATGAGGGGGCCATACACAGAAAGCACTTCGCAAGGAGTGAGCACTCCATTCATTCACAATTTCACACAGCACACCATTCAGGCCACAATCACTAAACCCTACACTCCTCTCACAGGAGTGAACCAAGTACCAGAAATTCTAGCTCTCTAAAAACTAACAGAGAGGGAGAAATAAACAAAATAGATAAGTAAGGCATAAGATGTGTTGTGAAGACAGAAAGCAGGAAGCTGACATAGGGAGCTGTGCAGGTTACAACTCTCAACAGGAAAGTGTCCCAGAAGGCAATGTTTTGGCAGTCCTGGTGATGGAGATGAAGGCACATTAGAGCTAAGTGGAGCGCCATACCACAAGGAGATGGAGGCTCTGTCCGAGGGCAGGATAAAGACATTGCTCTGCTGTACTCATTCCACGCTCTTGAACCCACACACTCACCAACCATAGATTCACTCTTTCCTAGGCTGTCCACAGACACGGATGCCTCTCCTCTCTCCCTCCACATCCTGCACATCCTTCAAAGCCCAGTATGAAGGCTTCCTCCTCTGAGGAGACTGTGCCCTGACTGGGACTCCTCAGCTATCCCTTTTGCCATCTAACCATAATCTATGACATCTCTGGTGCTTAGCTTTTCACTGGCCTGTGAGCTGTGTAAGGCAAGGACTGTGTGGCCCAATCCTGGCAGCAAGAATATATGAGCTTGACGAGGGAGTGAAGGGCAGGATGACACCCAGTCCCAGGCCCCAGGCTTTCCCTCCTGCAATTTTCTGGGGGGGACGCCACCAGTATATGTACACTGTGTGTGTGACACTGTGTGTGTGACACTGGCCCTCTGGCCCCCACAGTATCAGCTGATATGAATCTGCAATAGGAAATGGGCTTTTTAAAAATAACAGCACACATTTTTCCTCTCTCTCCCTCTCTCTCTCTCTCTCTCTCTCTCTCTCTCTCTCTCTCTCTCTCTCTCCCCCTCCCTCCCTCCCTCCTTCCCTTCCTCCCTCCCTTCCTCTCCCCCCACTCCTGGCTTTCTGCACGGCTTGTTTTTCCAGCATGGCCCCCGGGCCAGCTGCCAAGAAGCCCCTCCCTAGCCCCACTCTGAGAACGTGGGGCTCTGGAGCCTCCAAGGACTTGCAGGCTCTAGTCAGAGGTGGAGATTACCAGGCAGCTTCAGAACAAGTCCTCAAGCCCCACTCCCAGGTACTCCTAGGACAGGCACTCCTCTGCTCAAACCTCCAAATTAGAGGGGTGTCCAGAGGGGTCATTTGACCCCACATGATACTTTCACAGAGCTTGCTCTATTACACTCTCACACCCACACACTCACCGGCCACCAAGACACTCTGCCTCTCCCAGGCTGGCCATAGGCTCCTTCTCCACATCCATTGCCTCTCCCCTCTCCCTCTACACTCTGCCCATCCTATTCAAGGAGGTCCCAAGGGCCTCTGCCTTTGCTCCAAGATACCACTCTCAGGAGTTGGTGACATCAGACTGCCACTTACCAATTCTGATCATGCCATTAGCTCTACATCCCTCACCCCACCTCTCAGAGCCTTGATTTCCCCACCTGTAGGTGTCTCCAGGACGGGAATGCTGTGGCCAGCACTTGAATGTATCCCTAGTGGTTCATGAGAAGGCCCTGCAACACTGCAGAAGTGGTAGCACTTGAGAACATGGGGCTTATTAGGAGGTCCCTGGGTCACTGTGGGTCCTGTCCTGAAAGGAACTACTGTAGTTCTTTGAGGTCTCTGAATACAGTCCTTCCAGACTTCCTGTCTTGCCATGTGATCTCCCCTGTCACATACTCCTTCTACGGTGTCATCCATCACAATGAGACACTGTCAAGGGGACCCTCTCTAGAGCTGGAGCCATGCTGTTTGGACCTTCAGATTCCAAAACTGTTGGCTAAATGAATGCCCTTGCCTCAGCCAGTATATAGCCTCGGGTGTTTCATTATCATAATGAAAAAATGACCTATACAGGATGGGGCTGCTTAGTGTCTGATGGGCGTAAGCCCTTAGGAAACACTAACTGCTATCAACCATCCTCTCCACCTTTAGCATCCGGGGTCTCCACCCATTGGCTCTTGCACTGAATCACCATCCCCTTACATCAGCAGAGACCCTGGGGTCTCCAATCTTACTCTCCTTTACTCTCCTGGAATTGCCTAGCACAGTTCTCTAAAGCTCAGCACTGCTGGGCCCAGACATCTGCAAAGACCAAGAGCTTCGCATTTACCCTCTACAAGTTACCTAATGCTGTGTCTGAAACCTTCCAGCTGTGATTGCAGCTCAGAGAGGCTTGGAGCATACTGCCTGTCCTCGGCCTCTTCCCATGGTGATTCCCAGTCAGGGTCAAGGACTCACAGAAGACATCCATCTAGCAGCTCTCAGACACAAGTCACTACCTGAAACATGGCCTGTGGCCTGGTGATGGTGTAAAACCACCACCAATTAAGGATGCCAGCATGTGGAGAGTTGCTACAGAAAGAGGAATCTAAGGAGAAGAGGATAAGACCAGAAGTACCTGTAACCCAAGGATTAACCTAACTCACAAAGGTGTCCTGGAAGAGGTGACCAAAGCTATCCTGAAATAAATAATAAGCAAGCCAGGGTCTCGGTGGTTTAAAACAACAAAGGTCTATCTCTCACTTACACTGCATAGTTATGAACCATTAAAGAACACTGCTCACAGAGTGACCCAGAAGCAGTTCCCATCCTGCTATCAGATGCCATACCACCAAGAATGAGATGCCAGGAGAGTCTCCATTGACAGTTAAATGCTTTAAACCTCAAGTAACACATCTCTGTGGGTCCCAACTCCCTAGCTAGTCACATGGCCTCATCCTAATATAAGAGGACCTGAACTCCACCCTGTAGTATGCCCGGATTCACCACCAGACATTTCCACACCGTTCTGCCCCTCACCATCTTTCACTCATTCACAAATCCTAGGTCAGGATTCAAAAAGAGGTGACCAGGGCAGAGTGGGCTGGACACAGAAAGGACAGGGCTGGACATGAGGCTGAGGGGAGGGGCACATTATAGGCAGACTTCTAGGTCTAATGACAATTTGGTCCTTTATCCGGAAATGTACTGGGCAGACGGAGGGGGAGCAGGAGCAGGGACTAGGGAGCCTGAGGTGACCCTAACTGCAGTGGGGAGCTGGACAAGAGCAAGCACATTCTCCCGGACTCTAGAAGTTGGGCAGTGTAGCTTCACCAACGTGCTGGGAAGAGAGGGGAGGGGAGAATTAGGAAGCCAGGATGGATTGACTAAAGAGAGCTTCCTGGGCCTGGAGATGGGTGAAGTGGCTGAGGGAGGCAGAGACACCAGCATGTTTCGCATAAAGACCTGTGACATTCTACACCCTGGTGGAGGAAGCTTATGAAGGAAGGTTATGAATAGATTAGCATCCTCAATCGAGAGACCACAGAGGCATCTCAATAAATGGGCCTGACCCTCCAGCTCCGCCTCCTATGGTCTTTGCCTCTTTCTCACTTGCTGATAACCCTATGTTGAATCTTGGAGAAGAGTAAACCAAATGGTAGACAGACAACTTGGAGAACCAATCTGAGAAACATGAGGACTGGAAAAGTCCAATAACTCAGGCGGGAGGAGATGACTGTAATGACAGATTACAGGCTCCTGGGACAAAAGCCCCTCATCCCTGAGAAGGACACTCAGAAAGTACTCCTAATAACAGCTGCTCCCTTAGGAACTGTCAGTTAGGGGCTGGGTAGAGCAGGTGGGGTCTGGCAAGCAATTATGACATTGAAGATGGTTCACAGAGCATTGCCCAGGCTCAGAGCTCTAGCTTCTGAAACCATGAGCCGGACCCTGGGCCAAGTACTTGATTGTTGCTATCTCAAGGCTCTTCCGGCTGACTCCCAGACAGCTGCCCTGATCCACTGCAGGAAGGAAAACTGGCTTGAAGAGGTCAACTGCAGCCCTGCAAAGTCCAAAGCCCAGTGGGAAGAATCCTGAAGATGCCCTTTCCAAGGGGCCTGGGCTATGGGCCCAGAAGGTTCCTGACAGAGACCATGCCCCACTCCCCAAGGATGAGGCAAACGAACTTAGTCTTCTTCTGCAGGGGACAAGTGGGCAAGGCAAGCTGTGGTGCCGCAGGCATCACACTTAGTGGAAAATGAATGGACAAAACTCCAAAAGTTTATAGGGTTCCCAAGATAATGCACAGCCTCCGTTCACAGCTCGCGGTCCCCACGCACAAAGGACTGGGCGTGCTGATCATAGCCATTCTCCATAAAAAGCCATGGTCGGAAAATAAAATAAAATAGGAGGTTTCCTCCTCTAGGTCGTCAACTCATCCTAAGGGTCTAAGCTCCTACTCTGGTGTGCTCAAGACACCAGCAACTTTTTGCAGTCATCGCCCAAGGCTGCTCCTTAGTCCCTGCAGCGACTTGCCTAGGGCACGCTGGCCTTGACGGAGGAAGGTCATTGGCCACCAAGTTTCTGCAGTTTTTGCATCACATAGTACCTTGGGGACCAGGAATAGGGAGGTGGGGGTGGAGACGACACTCAGGAACGATTTCCCGAAGAGTCCACGCCGGAACCGAGACTTAAACAAATGAAAGCCACGCCCTCCCTCTGCCGCCCCAGGCCGGCGGTGGGTCACAGAGAAGGATGCGGTTCCTAAAGCCCCTAGCCTAGCCCCGGAGCACCGGCTACCAGGTCCCTGCAACTAGGCCAGCGGCTGCATCCCGCCCTCGCCCCGCCCTGCCCCCTGTCTACGCGTTCTCTTTCTGAACGCCGGGCCGGGGAAGCCGCTCCCATTGGCCGGCAGCCGCGTCTGTCAGCGCGCGGCGGAGCCGAGGAAAAGGCTACAGTGGAACAAGGCGGGCGAGTGCGCGGAGGAAGGAGGCGGAGGCTGGGCCGCCCGAGGCCCGCGGCGGGCGGCGGCGGCTACCTGCGGGCCCGGGCCACCTTGGGGCTCGCCCCGCCTACTTCCAGTGCTCCGGCCCGTGCCCCGTCGCCCGCAAGCGCCCCGTTGCCCAGTGTCCCCGTGCGCGCGTCGCCGCGGTCCCCGCGCCGGTTGGCGAGCCGCCCAGCGCCTTCCGAAGCCATGTTCGCGTTCATGGCCACGGTGGCCACCGGGCCCACTCACCTTCGCGGGCTCCCCCGGGGCGGCGGGCCAGGCGGGGCCGGGGCGGCGGGGCGCGGCGGGACGGGCAGCGCGCGCGGGGTCCCCGGCCGGGCAAAGTTTCAGCGCCGGCAGCAGCACGGCGGCGACTCGCTGCTGCTCTCCTCCCCTGCTTTGACCACCATCTTATTAGTACAGGAAATGACATGGAAAACGGAAGAAAGCGGCGTTTGGGGCAGCCGCGGACCCCCCAATTCAGGGGGCCGGAGCCGGGCCTCGCCGAGCCCCGCGTCCCCCGAGCCGGCCCCGCGCGGGAGCTAGCGCGTCCCCGCCGCGCGCCCCACGGGGAGGGCGACGCTGCGGAGGAGGAGCGGGCTGCGCCAACTTTGCGCCCGGGATACTTTCGGGGGGTCGCGCTGGAAAGTTGTGGCGTTTGCGCAAGCCCATCCGAGGGTGCCCACTGGCTCTGCCCAGCTTCGATGCTGTCGGTCTGGAACCGAATAAATCGTCAGAAGACGATAGATGTGTTTATAATTTTTAACCCTTACTGGGTCCCCTTTCAGGCTCCTTTAACCCTTTGGGTGCTTGGCAGTTTGGAAATACCAACTGAAGCTGGGTGATGTGCGTCCCACTGAACACCAAGGAGAAGGGCCCTGGGGCGCGGAAGAAAAAAATGACTATTTCCGTGGGGCTGCAGGCTGAGACTCACATGCTGCTCAGATCTAAGAACAGTACAGAGACAGAATAGAAAACTGGGACTGGCTGCTCTCCAGCTGGTTTGGGAAAGATGCCTGGTGCCTCATTTTCTCCAACTGTGAAATGGGACTCAGCAAGAAAGATATTTGAAGGGATGTGGTGAGGCTGGGGTCTTTTGAAGAAGGTGTGGATGGGGAGAGGGAGGATCAGGATAGCCATACCCCAAGCCGCCCCTTCTTGGTACTGCCCCAAAAGGGGAGTCTTTGCAGGGTAGGTTTCCTGGCCATAGGAGGGCTCACCTCAGGTTGGAAGTTGCCAAAAAGGATTCTACCCGAGTAAGAGGTCTTGGAAGGCCTGCCCAGTGCCAGATGGTCCAGAAAGGTCCAGACAGTCCCAAGAAAGTGTCACCTCAGGGGCGCCAATTAACAAGGGAAAGGAGCTTGCATCAGAATGATCCTGGAGGGGTGTCCAACTGTGGACAGTACTCCTATGGTGTAGCTCCTGGAGACCTAATGGGGGCTGGGACAGAAGGGAACATCACAGAATGTTTCTCTTGACCTTGATATCACAAATGCTTCTTGGAATCCCTGGTCTGTCACTTGCTGTATGACCTTGAGTGTCTATAGCTTTGACCCTATTTCCTCATCCTGTGAAGCTGTAAGGTCCAGCTGCCAGCTCTAGTGTGAGACCTGGGGGGGGTGTGTAAAGAGCCCAGAAGCAACTATAATACTGCAGAAATATCTAGATGCTATGCTGTTCAACAGCCAACAGCTGTAGCTTTCTCAAGCACTCGGTACTGCAGGTAATGTGGATGAAAACCTGGAGCTGTGTTTTCCAGTGAGGCTCCAGTCCAACCAGAGGTCTGTAAGCCTACCTCAAATTCATGCCATAACAGTAGAGGGCAGGCCTAGAAAGAGGTGCTGAGGAATTAGCTAGCTACTTGTCTCTTCTGAAACAGCATCAAAGGTGTGCCAGGAATCCGGAGAACAGCATGCCTGGAGGGCAAACTGTAAAGACCTGGAGGTTTTGAAGTGCCCAGGGTTTGATACATGGCTTGCAGTGACTACTGCCTGGTGCAGAGTGGGTGAAATGAAGAACCTTAGAAGAACCTTAGAAGGATAGAGGAAAAGAAAGGGTGTGGCCACAGACCAGAAAGCTCTTTAGGAATTGAGCAGTCCTTGGAGACTGGTTTTCTCTGGTCTGAACCATTTGACAGGGTTTGTGGGAAGAGGTCAAGAGACAAGTGGTCAAGGCAAGGTGAGCCCCATGACACAAGCTTCCCTCTGTGGGTAAGTTGGGCCTGAATCTCAGAAATGTGGTGGGAGGGTGCTCACTGGAATTCCTGGAGGAATTCCTTGTGGACAGGAACTAAAATGAATAGGGTGCATGGCATCCCTTTGCCCTCTCAGTCTTCCAAAGTAAGTGTCGTTTTCACCAACAAGGAAACATGCTCAGAGAGGTTCAGCCTGCCTGAAATCACTCAGCTAGTTAGCCGGATCTGCCTCCCTGCATTGAGCAGTGTCTTCTCCTCTCCTCCTTAGTTGCTCTTTCCCAGAATGCAACCAAGAATTTCCTTTGCTTTCCTCCATAAATGTTGCACACAGAGTTCGCCAGTGTCTTGTGAGGGGAAGTCAGGTTCTCCCTCACCTTTTCTTGCAAAAATGTCCCCACAAAGATGTCAAGATGTGATTTGTGAATAGATCTTAGCTCTTCAAAGGTCAAGTCAGTGTGAGATCTTTTAATAATATGGATGCCCATCCAGACAACCAGGGCTGTAGAGAGAGACCCTGCCTCAAAAAGAAATAAGTAGACAAATACAAATAAAAAAAATAAAATAAAAGCCAAGCGTTGGTGGTACACGTCTTTAATCCCAGCACTTGGGATGCAGAGGCAGGCAGATCTCTGTGAGTTCGAGGCCAGCATGGTCTACAGAACCAGTGCCAGGATAGGCTCCAAAGCTACACAGAGAAACCCTGTCTCAAAAACCAAAATAAAATAAAATCCACTAATACTAATAAATAAATAAATAAATAAATAAATAAATAAATAAGGATTCCCAAACAGAACCCATACCCAGTAAACTACGTGGTAGGTGCCCCCCCCCAGGTCCCTAGAGAGTCATTTCCATACTTAGGGTAAGACAAGCATATTATTTATCCCATCAATTAACGATATCTCCAACAACCTCAAGGGAGAAATTTCATTCAGGATTTATTGCCTGGAAAAATGAAAACTGGAACAAATTACATCTCCCCCGAGGAACAAGCAAGCATCTTCTTGCTAATGAGAGGAACTCTGTAACTGATCAGGCTTCCCTTTTCACATGGGCTGCCAGGAAGCTCAGAGCCAAATTCCAACCTCATTCCCAACAGCATTGGCAGTTGCTTCCTTCTCCTTTCTGCTTTCCCACTTCTAATCCTACTGGCTCAGCCTTGTTTTCTCTGCCTTTCATTAAAGATGTCTCTCTTTGCTAATGGCAAGAAATAAATCATTCAAATGAATCCACATTTGGAAGAGTTGCTGATGTGACCTGGATCCCATGGGCCATCTACTTGGCCAGGCGTGGTTCCATTGTGGTCTTGCCCACTTGCCCAACAGCTGAGGGAATCTCTGTCTTGGAAGGAAAGAGAGACTGGATTAAGACCAAGGGATTGCTCACACAGCTGCCGGCAAAGGCTAAGATCAAACGGCCAGGGTCAGGTCATCAGAGCTATTTTGTTCTTACTGAAAGCAGCCAACCTCTCTCCTGCTAACTCCCTAGAACTACAAACAACCATCCCCAACTCAGCACTCAAGTGTTCCCTAAGGGTTCATCCCACTAAGACATGGCAGGAGACAGCCCCATCTCTCTGGAGGAGCCACTGTCACTGGATTCATGCCATGTGCCAAGCAAGGAGGGGCAATAGGGTTCAGGTGGGAGATTGGGGTGGGAGGACCAGGGCACTGGAGAATATCTTTAGACTGGGAAGACCTATCTAAGGAAGTAGTACTTCCGAGGGTTATACTAGATGGAAGAGACAGTCTTGCCAAGAGCAGAATTGCAGCATCCTCTGCAGGGAACACAGCCACTGCAGAGACACTAAGGAAGGACAGAGGACACAGTATGGGAGGGAAGCGGAGAAGACGATGAAGGCAGCAGTGAGGTCCAAGCCCAGTTTTTCCAGTTATATTTGCTTGAAGAGCATAAACTATTGAGCCTCAGAGCTGGGAGATAGGCTCTGATTTGTGTTTGCACAAGCTCACTCAGCTGCCACGGTCGGTGCCTTAGTTTCCTTTCTGTTGTTGTGAGAAAGTATTCTAAAAAGAAGTGACTTAAGGAAGAAAGGGCTTATTTTAGCTTGAGATGTAAGGTCTAAGTCACTATGGCTAGAAGTCAGAGTAGCAGGAGCTTGAAGTGGTGGGTCACATTAAATCCACAGTCAGAGGGAGAGGGGCATGAATACACACTAGGGCTCGACTTGCTTTCTTGGTCTTATACAGTCCAGGATTCCTTGTCCAGGATTGGCCTCACCAATAATTAAGATGGATCTTCCCACACCAACTAAAATAAGCAAGATAAGATCGCACAAGCATGCCTGAAGCCCATTTCCAGGTAAGCCTAGATTCTGTCAAATTGATAACATATTCCAGTTCCTTGTCAGCTTGGTACCCAAACACATCACTTTTAAGTCATAACCTTCTACACCTTGTCCTCAGAGTCTTAAGACATTATTATAATTCAAAATGCATCTCCAGGCTGTAGTGCTCATACCAGGGAAATGCTTCTAGGCAGTTGCTCTCCAGAAGGGAATCCAGTCAGTGGATCTTCACAAAAGGGAGCCTTTGATGGGTGGAGTTTTGCCCTCAGGATACCTTTCCCAGCTCAGGTCAGGAAGTTTCTCTTCAATAGTGCTGATCTCTTTAACAACTGCAGTGGCTTTCCCAGCACCAGCAGGAATGTCTCTTGTCTTGAAATTTTTCTGCCAAACAAGCTAGTCTGTTACCTTCAAATTCAACTTCATTCAAGTTCTCAGGGCATGGGCAGAATGAAGTCAGATATTTGGACAAAATACCACATGAATGGTCCCTCAACTAGTTCTTGACAGAGGCCTTGTCCTTTGAAACCTCTTGAGCTGGCCCCCACACTCCACATTTCTCTTAGAATTCTTGCCTTCCAAGCTCCCACCAGAATTGCCTATTAAGCTCTGTGTCCAGAATTCAAGGGCTTTTTTTAGCCCACATTTCCAAAATTTCAATTCTTTCATAAATTCCACCCACAAAACAGTTCCAATGAGCTAAGAAACACATGACCAGGTTTGTCTATCAGTGGTCCCAGTTCCCAGTGCTGATTTCTGTCTTGGTATCTTTCCTGGTTGCTGTGTTAAAACTCTGACAAATGCAACTTAAGAGAGAAAGGGTTTATTTGGGTCACAGTTCTCTTTCCGCTCCTCAGCCTAGCTGTGAGAGCTTTACCACCACAAATAGGGCAGGCCAAGCCTGATAATAGCTGGAAAGAACTGCCCTGAGCCCTGGGTAAAGCTACTGAAGCAAGTTGGATAACTGGGTGGGGACTGCCCTTTTCTTGGGAACCTGTGACTGGAGAGGAGCTGCCCTTACCATCACTCTGCTTTTTGTGATTTGCTGTAGAAGCGTTCTGCGGTGGCAGACTGACAGTGTGGCATGGATGATTTTGAGCATGCCCTTTCATTTCACAACGCACTGTGAAGATCTTATAAGACTTTTTAAACAGCACTTTTTATCTCTAAGATTTTAAATGGCTGCTTGTGCACAGCATGCTGTGACATGTTTGGATGTTGCCAATTTTTGCCGTTATATATAGTGGCATGATGATATCCTTATTTGGTTTGGGGAGAATTTTCTAGGAATGAAATTACTTGGGAAATCATCAATGCCTTGTTAAGATTTTTTCTTTAAGTTTCTCTCCAGCAGGAACTTTTCATTGACCTGTGATGATGTCAGCAGAGTCTGAGCATGTGAGCCTATACTTCCATTACTGTCACCAACTTGCCTGGTGAGCATGCCGTTTGTAACAATGAATGGTAAACTTTGTGACCTTGATTGGATTAAGAAATACTTAAGGCAATGCTGGGACACACCTTTGAGTTTCCAGGCAGGCTTAGTGAATGTGGGTGACACCATCCAGTGGGCTGGGGGCCTGGACTGGATAAAAAGAGGAAAAGGAAGATGGCCACTGGGCAGAGCACTCTTTCAGCTTCCTGCTCTTCCGAGGTGTGAATAAGCAGTCTCACATTCCCACTGCCACAGACAGGGGCTGATGCCTGACCTCCAGGCTTCTCATCCACTATGGACTACATCCCCTCAATCTGTGAGCCAAAATGAAGCCCCCTCCCCTCTATTCATTCTTATCAGGATTTAGGCTATACTAACTAGAAAAGTAATGTCTAGCCGGGCGTTGGTGGTGCACGCCTTTAATCCTAGAACTCGGGAGGCAGAGGCAGGCGGATCTCTGTGAGTCTGAGGCCAGCCTGGTCTCCAGAGCGAGTGCCAGGATAGGCTCCAAAGCTACACAGAGAAACCCCATGTCGAAAAACCAAAAAAAAAAAAAAAAAAAAAAAGTAATGTCTAATTCTCAGAGCCTGAACACCTCCATGTAGTCAGTACTGAATTGGGGAACAGAGCAGTTCCAGGCTCAGGACTTTCGCTTTACCCAGCATGTAGCAAAGGGACAGCCTCTACTTAAGCCACCATCTTGAATTTCCTGTAAAGGAAATCATACAGTCCATAAATGTCTAGGTTTGCTCCTTCTGCTTTTTGGATATGTGTGTGATTCAGCCACCATTCTGAGACAAGCAGACGTGTTCCTTTCATTGCTATATAACATTTCATTGTATGAACACACAGTTATCCATTTTGCCATTTGTAGACATTTGAGCTGTGCCTAATTCATGCCTCCTTTAAACAGTCACTATGAGTATTTGGCACATGGTTTTTGATAGATATATGTATATTGACTTTCTCATACTGTATTTAGATATTCATAGAATTCATATTACTCAGTGATGGGTAGATGTATAGTTAATTTCACTTTTTAAAATTCTAAACATCTTTCTAAAATAATTGGTATTAGTTTATCCCTTCAAAACTGAGTATTAGAACACGTATTTAGAGGGTATCATTTCCCCACTAATTTTCTTCTGTTAAACATCAAAGGGCCATGGAGATGGCTTAGTGTGTAAACACACTTTTTGTTTGGTGAAGCCCACATAACCTCCCCGCAAGGCTGATATGATGGCCTGCATCTGTAACCCCAGCACTCCTATGGCCAGAAGGAAAATGGAGACAGGAGAATCAGCCTGAAGCTCACACATCAGCCATCCTGCAGCAACACAACAGCAAAGACAGCAGAGAGCATGCCTCAACAAGATGGAAGCTGAAGTTGGGTGTGCTGGTGCACATCTAATCCAAGCAAAGGCAAGAAGATCTCTGGGTCCAACCCAGCCAGGGCTACATAGCAAGACCCTCATCTTAAAAGAAAGGAATATGGGAAGTGAGAATCAACTCTTGAAAGTTGTCTTGTGACCTCCATACAGGTGCCTGCCACTCCCCTCCCATATTATCAACCCACTTTCTATGTGTGCCCCTGTATCAATCAACTCTGCATGTGTAAGTCTTTTTGGATTCTTTCCTACCCTGTGCTGGCTAGTTTTATGTCATCTTGACACAAGCTGGAGTCATTTGGGAAGAGGAACTTTCCAATGAGAAAATGCCTCCATATGATTGGCCTGTTGACAAGTCTACAGTTCATTTTCTTGATTGGTGACCAACGTAGAAAGAACCATCTCTCTGTGGGTGGTGCTACTCCTGGCCTGGTGGTCCTGGGTGGTATAAGAAAACAGACTGAGCAAGCCATGTATAGCAAGCCAGTAAACAGTGTTCCTTCACAGCCTCTGCTTTAGTTCCTGACTCCAGGTTCTTGCCTTGAGTTCCTGACCTGACTTCCCTGGGTTGGTGCACTGTGGACTATAAGATGGAATGAATGATTTCCTCCCCACGTTTCTTTTGGTCGTGGTGCTTTATCACAGAAAGCTTAAGCTGGGTGTAGTGGTGGTGCACACCTTTATTCCCAGCACTCAAGAGGCAGAGGCAGGTGGATCTATATGAGTTCAAGGCCAGCCTGGGCTACAGAGCAAGTTCCAGGAGAGCTAGGGCTACATAGAGAAATCCTATCTCAAAAAACCAGGAAGAAAAACAAGAGAAAGGAAAGAAAAAAGAAAGAAGGAAACAAGAAAGAAAGAAAGAAAGAAAGAAAGAAAGAGAAAGGAAGGAAGGAAGGAAGAAAGAAAGGAAGAAAGAAAGAAAGAAAGAAAGAAAGAAAGAAAGAAAGAAAGAAAGGAAGGAAGGAAGGAAGAAACTAAAACACCATTCCCCATTCTCCTAACCAAAGCTGCAAGCACTCATCACTGTAGCTTGAAACTTTACTGTCTGGTGGGGTTTGGCAGTCCTGCTTCTCTGCATTTTTGTGCATGTTCTAGAATTAGCTCTTCGATTTGTTCACAAGGCACCAAGTCTTCCAATTGATAAACATACAATTTTTACTTTTTCTTAGCAATGCTCATAACATCCAGTGTGTATCTATTACCATTTATTCTTAAGAATTTAATTTTAACAACTCAATTCAAATGAAAGCCCTTTTCCATTTGTTTTACTTGTTTATAGAAATACAATTGATTTGGAGGTCACCTTATTTAAACAACACCTTAAAGTTTGCTTTTTATTTCTAACAGTTTGTTTTTAGATCATTTTGGAGTTCCTGTGTACACCATCATGCCATGTGTGAATAGATAGTGGTTTTCTTTCAAACCATATTTTTAAAAAATCTCTGTTGCAAGTAAGTACAATGAGAAGAGAAGTGCTGATAGTAGCTTTGTATTTCCTTAATTGCAGGAAGAGAGCATTTGCTATTTGAACTTTATATTCTCCAAAGGTGTTTCTAGACATCTGTGACTAGATGAGGAAGTTCCTTTTTGTTCCTGTGTGCTGGTGAGCTGAATTTTTGTCTTGTGATATTTCTGTTTCTCTTGAGTTGGTTATGTAGCTTTTTTCTCACCTGTTATGTTAATGTGGTTGAATTGCATTGAAAGATTTTTAAAACAATCTTAAACACACACACACACACACACACACACACACACACACACACACACACACACACACACACACAATAGGACTGGAAAGATGGCTCAGACATCAACAATGCTTGCAAAGGACCTGGTTTAGGTTCCCAGCATCCACACTGGGCAGCTCACGGTCACCTGTAATCGATGACTAGAAGTCTAGCCTTGGATACCCACAGGTACAGGTGTACACGCAGATAAACAAGCACATGTACACCTATATACTTTTTAATCAGTCACATTTGGTCATAGCATGTTATCCTCTTTCTCAGATTTGATTTGAAAATGTTCAACATATTATTTTTATTCTTATATTTATGAGAGATGTGGGTCTGTAATTTTCTTTCCTCTAAAATATACTAATAAAATGTCATATTTTATCATAAGTGGTAGCTGGCCTTGCAAAATGAGTTAAGAGCTGTTTCCTCTTTCTCTATTTTCTGAAAGAATTTATGCAAGATTAGCACTGGAAACTCCCAGCATAGTTAGCTGGCCCTACAACTCTCTGTGCAGGAAGATTTTAATTTAAAATACAGGTTCTATTTCTCAGTGCATACTGCCACATTTTAACTTCATTTCATGTGGCAAGTTGTATTTCCAATGAATGTGTTCATTTAACTTAAGTTGTTACAGATTAAATCAGATTGCATGCATAAAGGTCTGAGCAGAGTCTTGGCAAGTGACAGCCTGGTGTCAGTCACCAGGATCTCACAGTCGATTAGACAATCTGCATACTGATGGTTTGGTTTTTTTAGTGACTCTAATTTTCCAATTTCATTTGCTCTTATACACATATCTCATGATTCCCATTATATTCTCATTCACAATATTTAGGAATTACTATGGCATGGTATTTTCTTGCACCCATGGACTATTTTGAAATATGCTGGTTAATTTGCAAGCATTTTGGAGATCTTGCTGTGACCTTTTCATACATTTCACCATTTCATTCCACCTCACCAAGGAAGCATAGTCTACAGAATTTCAGGCCCTTGAAATGCTCCTTAGCTGCTGTGCTAAGATGGTCTATGCTAGTTGTAAATCTAGTCTGTGGATAAATGTACCATGGAACAACAAGCAGATACCCCTTCTGTAGTTATTCCGTATGGTGGTGAACATATGCCAACTGGATAAAACTGGTTAATCATGTCATACCATAATTTGAAAATAGTGTAAGTCACCAGGTAGCCAATTCCTGCTAACCCTAGTCCTTATTTCCCACAGAGAATTTGGGAAAGCATCAGGGCATGCACCCAACACTGACAGGTAGAGCACAATTCTCCTAGAGGGAAGATTCTATCTTCAAATCAGTTGGGTTATTCTGTATGAAATATTTCTCTCTCTCTTCAGTTTCTAACTTATCACATCACTAACTGTATCAGTGTGGATTCAAAGATTCTCACTTCTCACTTTCGTTTTAATCCAGCAGCACCTTATTGATTTTATTGCTGAGTTGTTCCAGCTTTAACCATTTACATTTCTTTCAGTTGGTTCCTAGTCTCTGACTAATTCCTCAACTTGTGAGATTTCTCCTTTTCTTTTAACTACAAGCTCTTCTGAGTTCATATCTTATATTTCCTTCCTCAGTACTAGAATCAAGAATCCTGATTCCTTTACTGGAGTGTGCTGCCCTGTGCAGGGCATCTGAACTTCTAGTGGAGATACGTAAAATAAACCCATCACAAATTGAAACTATTCTAAATCCCTGTGTATGATGACACATGTCTGTAAATCCCAGCACTTGGGAGGCTGAGGCAAGAACAACACTGATTTGAAGATAGATTTTACTACAAGCAAGATCTTGATCTCAAAAAAAGAATTTTGAAATAAAAAATACTTAAGGGGGCTGGGAAGACAGCTTGTTTTGTAAAGAGCTGAGTTCAGATTCTCAGTGTTCACCCACATACAAGCCAAGACTGCTCTTCACATCTGTAATCCCAGCACTGCTGTGGCATGGGGAACACAGATATAAATGGATACTTGGAGTCCAGCCAGTCTAGCCAAACTGGTAAGTACCAGGTTCTGTGAGAAACCCTGTCTCAAAAAATAAATAAATAAAGTGTAGGGAAAGATGGAGGAAGGCACTTGATGCCAGTCTCTGGCCTCAACATGCACATGTACACACACACACACACACACACACACACACACACACACACACACACACACCTAAACAAAGTAAATAAAATGGATACACCCAAGGGACTTCCATGGTGGTACTCACTAGTAATCTTAGTACACAAGAGGTAGAGGCAGGAGAACTGAGAATTTGAGGACAACCTGGGCTACATAATAAGTTCAAGAACAAACTGGACTACACAGTGAGTCTGTCTATCGTCTGTCTGTCTGTCTGTCTGTCTGTCTGTCTGTCTGTCTGCCTATCCATCTATCTATCTATCTATCTATCTATCTATCTATCTATCTATCTATCTATCTATCTGTCAGTCTATCTAATAAGCTCTCCCTACTGGACACCAGGGCTTATCTCAGCCTACCTTATACATGCTTAGAGCACACTGGCCTCCAGTTGGGCAAGATTGTCTAACACGTAGTCTGTTTTATAGTGAAGAGTTAGAACATGTCCTATAAGCTATTGGTTATCTACATCAGAAACTTCTGGCAACACAGTACACTGCAAAGTGTGGGTTGTTCACCCCCACAATCAAGTGACTGACTGGAGCTGTGGCTCATGACTATCCTGAGTGTTCTACCTCTTATGCTGCTAGCCAGGTGTCTAGTCAGGGTTTCTATTGCTGTGAAGAGATAACAGACTGTCTTTCAGTTTCAGATATTCAGTCCATTAGCATCATGGCAGGAGGCAAGGCAGCATGCAGGCAGACATGATGTTGTCGCTGAGACTCCTTACATCTTGATCCAAAGGCAACAGGAAATGCACTGAGACATTGGGTGACATCTTGAGCATGTGAGACCTCAAAGCCCACCTCCATAGTGACATACTTCTTCTAACAAGACTGCGTCTATTCCAATGAGGCCATACCTCCTATAGTACTACTGCCTTTAGGGGCCATTTTCTTCCAAATCACCACACCAGTTCTAAACTCTATGTGTGGTTTCCACTAAAGTCCTGCTGCTTTAGCAACATTTTACTATCAAAAGATCCTAAATTAGACCATTATCTGTAACAGTGTGGTAGGGTTACCTCTGCACAGGACAGGTAAGTGTCTTTCCTCACAACCCAAGGCTGCAAGTCTTGAACTCACTTTTAGTGGCTTTCCTCACATTTTGAATGTTGTCCTGACTTTACTGTTTAGACTCAAAGATTTTATAATTGCCTCTCTGATTGCTTCTTTGACTGATGCACTATTTAAAGGTATGTTGTTTAATTGCCAATTATCTGCAGGACTTTGTAGATTTCTAATTGTTATTGACATTCAGTTTGATTTTTTTGTTTGTTTTGTGAAAAACTTTTAAAAATAATTTCAAGAGGGCTGGAGAGATGGCTCAGAGGTTAAGAGCACTGACTGCTCTTCCAGAGGACCCGAGTTCAATTCCCAGCAACCACATGGTGGCTCAACAACCATCTGTAATGAGATCTGGTGCCCTTTTTTGGTGTGCATGCATGCAGAAAATTGTATACATAATAAATAAATAAAATCTTTAAAACAATAATTTCAAGTGTCTAAAATTTTGCTCAAATGACTGCAAAACCTGGAAAAGCTGTTGCTGCTATAGATGCATAACATACTGCTATTTTTGGTCTTTTTATATAAATATATATATATGTACATATATAATTTGAATTTTTGGAAACTTTAGTTGTGCTGTCAACTTTGGAAAAAAGTATCCCAATTGTTGAGTTGGCATTGTACAGAAATTAACATTTCTATACATATTCTAGGCCATATTGGTCAAGAAATGTTGAACTTAATTTGTTTTCCATTTGTACAGGGGTAACACGCTGTATTAATATGTAAGGTCTTATCTATGTAGGTTTGATTACAAAAACTAATAAAGTATTCTCTAAATAAAAAAATAATAATAATTTCAAGAAAAGTTAGTATATAATGTAGCACAATATGCAAACCATCAGTGTGGAATATTTTAAAATACCTTTCATAACTGGCTAGGCAAATAATTAAATATTTTATGTAAAATAATAAATCATGTGTAGAATTTTCAACAATTCTAAAATTCAACATTCCCTTGGATATATTAGTTTCTTTTTTAAAATAAATAATACAGTTAAAATATAAACTTCTGATTGTTTATTAGTAGCATATAAGACAATTCAATTTAACAGTTACTGACAGAAAACATAGTCTGAAAGATTTCAATTAAAAAATATAAGGCTACTAAGTAAGGGCAAGACTGTTCTATACATTTGTACAAATAATCTAGTGTAGTCATACAGTATTAAAGTCTGTAAGTGACAAGTGCATGGAGTCTGTGTAGTGCCGTTCAGATCTTCTGTATGCTAGCTCATCTTTGGTCTGTTCCATCATTTCTGAAAAGGTATTTGCAATGGGTAGTATTAATTGTCAACTTGAAAAAATCTAAAGTCACCAGGAAGACGGATTTCCGGGCATGCCTGTGAAGGACAGTCTTGATTACATTCGGTGAGGTGGGAAGAGCTGCCCATTGTGGGTGGCACCATCCCCTGTGTAGATCCTGTGTAGAGAAGGTAGCTGAACAACAAGGATGCACTTTCTGCATCCTCACCTCAGGTGCTGTGTGACCAATTGACCCAAACTGTCTTTTCTTGATTTCCCTGCTGTAATGGACCTCGAACGGAGTCAAAGTTAACCCTTTCTACTTTAAGTTACTCTTATCAGGGCATTTTATCACAGCAACAGAAAAGAAACAAAGAAATACAGCATCGTTGTAGATTTTGTCATTTTCTCTTTTTACATTTATCAGGTTTATTTTCACATGAGTTAAAGCTGTAGGGGGAAACACACATATGTAATTGCTGTGCTTTTTGGTAAGTTGATCTTCACAGCACACTCTTCATTAGAAAGCTACTGTCTGATTTAAAGTCATTGGACCTAATGCTAACATCACCGTTTCAGCTTCCTAATGTTGGTGTGGAATATCTTTGTCTTGCCTTTTGTTTTCAGCCTGTCTTTATATTGGAGAGTGCCCCTGCTAGGGGACAGGAGTCAGTTCTTATCCCTTTGTGCAATCCAGCCCTGCCTTCTAAATGGAGTGTTTAATCTGCTTACATTTAATGTAACTGCTGATATAGTTAAATGTCTACCAGCTTTCCCGTCTACATTCCTTCATCTTATGCATCTTTTATTCCACTGTTTCTCCTTCCCTATATTCTAATGAGTTAAACCTTAAAAATCAGTCCTCTTTTGACACTGGTGAGTTTCTGTGCATTATTTTGTAGTATTTGCTGTAGGAATATGTATTTACACCTACAGCTTATCATTCTGTCAAACTGTGCAACAACCGTCCCACTCTTCGTATTTCTTTAATGATATGATTTATAAACTCCATGATACCAAGTTACAATTTCTGCTTCTAGTAATTATGTATCTGTTAAATAAAGAGAATAAAAATTGGGTTTTCTTTAATGACTACTTACACATTTGCTTACTATTTTTAGTACTCATCATCCCTTCCTGTAAGTTGGAATTTCCTCTGACCTAAATTTCCCTGCACACTTGAAGAGTTTCTTTTTCTTATCTTTTATTCCTTCTTAAATATTTTTAGCCTTATTTCTAATTTTCTAAAAATACTATCTTTCAGCTAGGTATAGTAGAACATGCCTTTGATCCCAGCACTCAGAAGGCAGAGGCAGGTGAATATCTGTGAGTTTGAGGTCAGTCTGTCTACAGAGAGAGTTCCAGGAGAGCCAGAGCTACATAGTGAGACCCTGACTCGAAAAAAAATATTGTGCATGTATGGGTGTTTTGCCTACATGTGTGTTAATGCACCATGTGCAGCCCTGATGCCTGTGGAGGTCAGAATAAGGCAGAAGATACTCTGGAAATTGGCGATGAGCTGTCATGTGGGTGCTGGGAAATAAACTAGGGCCTCATGGAGTTTTTCTGGTGATGGTAACTGCTGCTGAGACATCTGGTGGGTTTTTTTTTTTTTTTTTGATACAACAGGTCTACTGGCAATGAACCACCTCAGAGATGTCTTTGTTTCCCCATGTTTGATGTCTGTGCTTTGTCATCTCTGCCGGGAATTCCCCAGCTGTCTATATGAGCACTCCTTGTGTGTGACATGTGCTGGAAAGCCATTCTTGCCACTGTTCATCTGTATTTCACTGGCTGCTTTTAAGATTTTTCTCCTCATCATGTTTTGAAGTGTGTACAGAGTGCCCAGGCACAGCTGTTTCGCTTTGTAGTGTACATCTTGTAACTTGGGGAACGAGTTGGGTGAATACATTGTTTTTTAACCACGTTTAGACTATTTAGCCAGTAGTTTTCCAAACATCTTTTTCTCCTCTGGTGCCCATTTTTTCTCCAACTTTAATATATATGTTAGACCCACTGATCCTGTCCCAGAGATGTTTGAACACCTGTTCTATTTATTTCCAACCTCCCACACATGTTCCGTGCTTCAAGTCTGCCAGTCCTTTAGTCATGTTCTGTCTGTGGCCACGCACATCCATGCGTTTTTGTTTTATACAGTGTACTTGTCTAAAATTGTTATCGTTCTTTAGAGTTCTCATTTTTCTGCTGTTTTTGTCCGCTTACTCATTGTGAACACTTTTCCTCTAAGTCTTTGAGAGCTTGTTCAATGTCGTCTGTAGGCTCTTTGTGCTGATTCTAAGGTCTTTGACACCCAGTATGGTTGCTATGCCATTGTTTTCTCTGGCCTCCTCACTTCTGATGAAGTACTGACATTTACTGCAGCAATCAGTGAATTCCTCCCAACTCCATCCACAAGCTGCCTTCTCTCCTTGGGCAGCCACCAACATCTTCTTCCTTTTTTCTCTCGCCTGCCTTTGCTGCTTGCAAGCTGCCTTGACCTCTCTGAGGTCAGCCATGGATTTTGTAGTTTAGATCTATTTTCATGGTTCCAACCTTTCTGGAATTTGCCCTCGTGGTCTGTTTGCTCTCTGGGCTCCATGTTCTGTTCTATGGCTCCTTGAGCATCCTACCTCAGTGGCCATTCTCCTCCCCTACTGTACAGGCCAGGGACTTATTTCAGGAGACACACCAATGATGTGCTTCTCAAATGGCTCCATTCCCTCACTCCTCTGCTCAATACCACTCCAATTTCTGAGGTTTTAGCTACTTTTATTTTCCCTCTGGTGTCTTCAAATAGTATAAAAATGTTGTGTTCTGAGCAATTATTGCCTATAGGAAAGCTTAAGTCAATTAAATCAATTTGCTGTCACTAGACCTGGAGCCAAATCAGAGTATGCTGGCAGCTGTGACTCGGAACCCATCAGCATCATTATCCCACTGGTTCCCTACACTCTTATTTTACTGACTACTGGGTAACCATTTCCCCAGACAGATGCTGTATGTAGCTGTGCTTTTTAGAAACTTCCACAGGCATCAAGCCCTAGAACTGCAGATCCCAGCTACTCAGTAGGCTTGAAGTGGGAGGATTTTACACCCGAGGCCTGTCTGAGCTGCAGAGTGAGTTCAAGGTAATCCTCGGAAACCTACTGAGAGCTTATCTCAAAATATAAATTATAGGGCTGGCAAGATGGGTCAGTGGGTAAGGTGTTTGTGAGTATAGCTGAAGATCTGAGTTTGATTACTCAAACTGATTTCTGTAAATTGTTTTCTAGTCTCCACACAAATTCACTGGCATACACACAGACACACAGAGAGATAGAAACATACTCTGGCATGAGCACACACACACAAACATACAAACGAATGAATGAACAAATAGATAAATAAAAAGACTTGTTTGGATGCTTTTCTGCCCCCTTCTGGGCAAATGGAACAATATTACAACTATGAGGACAGCCTACCCAAACATCAGGATACCCAGTTCATCCTTCAGGTGAGGAAGCTACACTTGTGTCCAGGGCAGTATAGTCCATCCTCCTGGGCACTGTGGCCAATAGATCCGGGAACATCTGGTCATATTCTTGGGACCCAGATGTGTGTAGATTTTATGGTGTTTTGCAACTTGGTCTCTCTGAGGATGGTTAGAAGAAATTCCTCAACATCTTCTTTGTACCCAGCACATGTCTTTAAACCCAGGACACGGGAGGAAAAGGCAGGTGGATCTCTATGACTTCAAGGTTAGTCTGGTCCACATAGAGAATCCCAGGCTATCCAGAGCTACATAGTGAAACCCTGTCTTAAAAAAAAATTCCACTTGACTCTTTAAATTTTAATACCAGTAAACCTGCCCACTTCCTACGCTTTTCCTCTTTTCTAGTTTCCAGGCAATTCCATTCAGGTCTGTTTGGCATCTGGACTTGGTGAAGTCCATTTTTCTAAGGCCGTGGGCACACTTTTAACTCTTCAATACTTTACATTTCCAGCCTGACCACACAAAACCTAGTCCTTCCTGGAAACCAAATTAAAGCTGCCTCTCAAAATATGGGGAGGACTTTTCATCACCTTAAGTGTGGGCCCTGCCACAAGCCTGCAGTATAGACAAAGTCACTGGATGAGCCCCATCTTCCTGGAGCACCAACGTAGTGAGTAGTACTGACTCAAAGTGCTATTTTAAGGCTTGTACAGAGCAGCAAGAATGGAGTAGAAGGCAGCCAAGGCAGGACCTGGGTCTATTTTGACACAGAATACAAGACTTCAAAGGAACCTCAGACCTGTGGCAGCTGCTCCAGGCTGGTGGCCTGCAGTGAGCATGCTCATCCCCTCCCCCACCCCTTAGTGCTAGCAGGTGCCTTGAGAGAGTGAGAAAGCATAGTGGGGAGGCACCGGGATGGTCTCCACTCATCACAGGCATGCCCATGGCCTAGGGATCCCAAAGACAGCTCCTGTGGTGGGTCTGCCATACCCAAGCCCCTCCCCACCCTGTGCAAGCACACCTTTTTAGGTGTGGGAACCCACAGCAAGGAGGAAACCTTCCCAGATTCCAACCCAAGGCATGAATATAGGATGGACAAAGGAACCATGTCACTGCAGGAGATGTGAACTGAGAAGAGCAGGAGGCACTGCTGGCTCCTCCATCTTTTCATGGAGCAGTGGGTGTGTGCTCAAGAGTGACTGTGGAAATAGGGAACTCCAGATGTTCCTGGGGGAAACAGAAAGAAAAAGATTCCAGCCTAGTGCCCACGAACAATACTGGTTATGTACCTAGATCAGAGTACCCTTGAGGTGCTTGGTCATGGGAGATGAGAGGTCAGCAGTACCGGAGTGGTAGGGAACACTCACAGGGCACAGTGGTGGTGGATATCACTCACAGGGCATAGGGGGTAGGGAGCACTTATGGTGTGTGAGGGCAATGGGGAACACTCACAGGGCATGGAGTGGTGGGGGGCACTCTTGGGACATAGGGACAGGGCAGCATTCTAAATATATCAGGGAATGAGAAGTACTCACGGGACACTGGAGCAATGAGGAACACTAGTTGGAGACTAAGATTATAGCTGGAGCCGACACATTCTAACATTTTAATAACTAGAAGAGCCGCACCAGCTGAAAATGAGCCACATATCTGGACTGATCAAGCAAGATCCAACTTAGCTTGTGTCTACTGAGAAGCTATTGGGAGCTGGGAGTTGTGCCGAGAGCCTCGACCTGAGGGTAATTTACACACAAACCATGCCTGCTGTTGAGAGTATAGAAGACTGATACTAAACAGAGCTGGACAGCCAGTAGGCAAGCCCTACTGATTCAACCTCCTGCCCTACTCACCCGTCAGCTGCAAGTGGGTGTGTCCTAAAAGGCAGACACCTGCTGCGGCCTCCCCATTGTCCCTTCTCTGTTAGCATGGGTTAGTCTTCCTCTTCGCAGTGCTTTGCAGAAAATCTTGGGTCTCCATATTGGAGTACCCAAGTGGCGTCTTCAAGAGAAGCTTTGTCTGTAGCGATCTTTTCTTCATATCTAAAACAGATGGGCCCTCTCTGCTAAAACCATGTCCTTTTGCAGGTCAGAAAGGAGAAGTCTGGGGCTAGTACCTATTCAAGGAAATGCAGATGAGATAGTGGCAGCCAGATCCAGGCCTGAGAGCATCTGAGTAAGGACCCGGCTCCTGCCACTCTGGCATCTCCTAGGCCAGTGTATCCATCCTTTCCAGATATGCTCCTCTGTGTGCAGTTGCAGATACTTACACATCACACCATCACTAGGGGCTTCTGAGACTCTTTGCACCAGGTGAGAGCCCTTAGCTAGCTGTCTACAAGTCTGTGGACACAACCGACATTGACCTGAGGTCAGTAGGACTGCAGTCATCCTGAGGCCAGTGGGTCACATACACTTTCTTTAATTTGTGAAATTCCAGACGAGGGGTCCCAGCTCCAGAACATTCCCTGGAGACCTTGGAAGGCCTCTGAAAGTACATGATATCACGCATGTTTGACTTCCTGGGACCCCAGGTTTGGTGACATCCAAAGGAGATTGTGTTAGAATGGCCTGACTCTGGGAGAAGTCTCTATCAAGTTCACACTAAGCCCTGGGGGTTCAGTGCCAGGCACTTTGGAGGGTGTTCCGAATAAAGGACTTCTGAGGGAAGCCATGAGCTCCTCCTCCCCCAGCTCCACCCCTGCTCTTGTCTGTTACCACGGGAGAGATGGGCCCAGAGAAGGGTGCATTGTCCTGACAGTTCTCAGTTTATCCCCTAGGTGGCGGGTTAGGCCATGTTTGGTTGTCTAGAAGGGCCATCCTCAGGAACCCTGGATCAGGAGCTTCAGTTTCCTCCAGCCCTGTGCCTGTCCTAGCTAGGAAGACAGATGGTAGGCTCAGAGGCAGTCATAAAGCCTGAGGCTGTGTACTCATTTACAGGGACAAAATGCTGAGCACCAACAGTCCCTGCCCCTGAGGCCTGATGCCAGGATAAGTGATGCTGCTGGCTTCAAAGAATCCAATCTCCTTCTCTGAAAAACAAGATTTGCATTAGTTGGGTCCTGAAGTTGTTGTGGTAGATGGTGGCTGGGTGGTCGTGGAATGCTGTGGCCTGACTAATACATTGGATCCTAATCACTAATATGATGGGATCAGGAGATGGGGCCTTTGGGGGTGGGTTAGATGGTGAGAATAGAGGCCTGAAACATGCCCAGAGAGCATTCCTCACAAGTGTAGCTTGTGAAAGTGCTACAAGATGGTGCCATGCGAGAACAGGGAAGCCAGTCTGTCCAGAAATCAAAACCACTGGCGCCTTGTTCTTGGTCTTCCAGCCCCCAGAGTGATAGGATATGGATGCTCATCTGTAAGGCTCCACTTGAGCCTCACTGTAGCACCTGAAGAGACCAGGACATGGTGAGTGTCCCATGGTGGGGTCCCACCCAGTCATGATGGGTGAGGTTACAGGTGAGGAACCACTCAAAGCTCCCCAGGAGGAAGGTTGCTTAGAAAGTGGCTTAGTCATCACAGCCCAAGGGCCTATCCTAAACTCTGGTCTGAGTCAGCCTCGGGACTAGATCAATAATTCTGTCCCATGAGTGTCTTTGGCCACATTCACTGTCTTATTTGCTCTGTGCCCCTAGGTTTCTGGTCTGGCTGTAGGGTCCCTCTTTATAAGTGTCCCTTCTTTTCTGGCCTATGTTTATTCTTTCTTTAGCTGGGGTCTTGGGTGGGAGGTAGATAGGGGCTAGCCTGTGATTCATTTTTCCTTTCCTGTAAAATAGAGAGGCCCTTGTCCCCTTGCAAGGTCAGAAGGCAGACAGAGAGGTCCTCAATTCATATTTTACTCATCTCCATGGAAACCTTGAGACAAGAGGGACAAACAACCTTGCCCTGTGTGACTGATGCACTTGTCCCAGATCACAGGGGAACCAGGCCTAAGCCCAATTCTGTTTACTTCTTCCCTTCCCCAAACCCCCACACTGCCCTCCATTAGAATGGCTCCAATGCCATGCTGCCTTGGACCTGGCTCAGTCCAGGGCCTAGAAGGCAAGGCCCAGGAGGAAAATTATTGTTTGTGCAAGAGATGAGAGGGGCCAGCTATTGTTGAGTCCTATGCCTCTGCTCTAAAAGCCAGCCATCTTACAGGCTCTGAGGTTATGCTGGGCAACCCTGGAGAAAACCATGGCACTCTCTGTGTTATGGGTTTTGTATCAGGCTCTGAGCTAGAACCCTTCCTCAAAATCTCACACCTCAAAAACCCTATCATAATGCATGGAAATGGGCTACTTTTTTGAGGATTTTTTGTAGTCTTCAGTAAGTAACAGGATTGAGGGGTCTTTGGACATCCCTCCCTCGGGATGCCAAAGTATGTACATACTCAGTGCTTTCTAGAAAATCCTATTGTATATTTTTAATAATTCCTGGATTATTTATGATACCTAATATGAGCTGGAAGTGTGACACTTCTGTAATCTCAGCACTCAGGGTATGGATTCAGGAGGAGTGCCAAGGGTTCAAGTCCAGCCTGGGCTACCTAAATGAGTTCTAGGTCAGCCTGAGCTACAGAGTGAAATTATGTCTCAAAATGACAAACTGATTTTGAATCAAATGGTTAGAGTCCCAGCACATGGGAGGTGGGGGCAAGAGGATCAGAAGTTCAAAGCCAAATTGGTCCACATGACAGTCTGTATCCATGAAGCTAAGTCAGGGTTACTACCTGTGCAAAGACATCCTGGGTCACATAGTGAGTTCCAGAGAAGCCTGGGCTACAGATTGAGTCAACACACCAGGCTGGACATGACAGCACATGTCTGTAATCCAAGTACTTTGGAGGCAAGGATGAGGAGTTCGGTGTCTTTCTCCAGTACTCAGGAAGTTCTGAGCCAGCCTAGGTTACAAAAGACCATCTCTCAAACACACACACACACACACACACACACACACACACACACACACACAAAACAATATAACAGAGCCATGATACAATGTATGTGATTTGAAAATAATTGTCCCTCTGTATTGAGAGGATGTGTTTGATACAGACATAATTGTCCCCAGCTGCTCCCAGAGTTGATGCTTTTGATTGGTATTATTTATCCACTGCTCAGCTGAAAAGTGGTGACAGTCCCACAGTCCCATGGCTGCTAAGGGCTATGACACAGACACTCAGCATCTCTCAGAACACAAAGCAATCCACAGAATCAACAAACAGGATTTTTCCCCCCCCTCCACCTCTGTGCTTCCCTAATTTTCAAATTCCTCTTTGAATAGTTGCCCTTATTGGTCAGTTGTCACTTTACAGAATGACCACCAGATGGTGCCAAAGGGCTAAGTGCAGAATACAGGCACCAGAGTCCAAATCAGGCCTGGCTTTTGGACTTTGGAGTGGTAGACAGGGTTTCAGCCTGGGTCTGGTCCAGTAGACGTGACTGGTTACCCTGTCCCAAGATCTTTCTCTCATCTGTGCAAGCCTGCAGCTGCCACCAGCACACCTGGGGAAGAACTAGGTTCAGAAGAGACCCCTGGGACCATGCCTCACATCCAGCCTGGTCAAAGTGTCTCCAAGCCCATGGCTCCAGAAGGCCCCATAGGAGATCCAGAGCCCCAGGGCTTGCAAGTCTCTGTTGTGTGGCCTGCCTGCACCACTCCTTGTCAGGAAGTTCTCCCCAACTTCTTCCTATGGAGTAGGCATTCTGGGTCCCCTCATCCAAGCTGAGTCTCAAGGGCCACCAGCAGATCTGGACAGCTGATGGTTAGTTCTTAATTACTGACTCTAAAAGTCACTTAGAATTTGTTGCTAATGCTGGTGTGGTGGTGGTCATATGTGTACATACACAGGTAGACAGATCAGAAGACAACCTGGGGCATTGCTCAGGGCAGATTGCTTTTTTTTTTTTTTTTTTTTTTGAGACAGGATCCCTTCTTGTCCTGCAGCTTTGACACATAGGCCAAGCTCACTGTCTCACAAGCTTTCAGTGATCCTCCCCCCGCCCTCCACACACACACAACATTGCTGTGATTCCAGGGACACTCTGGCTTTTTACATGGGTTCTGGTGACCCAAACTCAGGTCCTTGTGCTTGTGAGGCCAGCACTTTACCCAGTGAGCCTCCTCTCCATGCCCTTCATTTGCACTTTGGATGGGAATAATTTTTAAAAATGACCAGTTCCCTTACTCTATTAAGTATGGTAACTCTGTAAGCTGTGTTGATAATTCCAAAGTCTACCAAATGATGCCATTTCATTGTTTTTGTTTTTGTTTTTTAAAGAAGATCCTGGTCTCTCAATGGCAACTCTCCTCCTCGCTGCTCCCATTAACAAATCTGCACCACTGTGCGGCTGCTGCTTTTGCCTGCTAGGGTTTGGGGTTGAGACCCTCTTTCTGTAGTAGTTATATGTAAAGTCAGAGCAATGGGGTCTGAGCACTGTGAAAGCATCCCGGCATGCAGCCTGGTTCATCACTCTAGCTTTCTACTGTGAGACCAGGATAAAGCAGGAACCTCACTCCTGGGACTTCAGCTCCTAGAGTGTTATTGTTCATCCCTTACACACCGTCATGTCAGCCTATCACAGATCCCCCTTCAGTGGGCCCCTCCCCAGCACAGTCATCCACTTCTCAACACACAGCCCTAAGCATACACTTCAGTGTTCCTTTGTAGAGCTGTAGGTTCAAACTCAGAATCCCCAGATTAGTGCAACATCCCCAAGGTTCTACCTTTCAAGGCCTCCTGGCCTCACCTTTGTCAATTCTGTCCTTGTATCCTCCCTGTCACTATCCCACACCTGCCTTGGGGTACCAAGTTCCCTGGACTTCAGTTATTCTCTGCTCTTTCCAATTCCCTTTCTTTCACCTCCACAGAGCCCCTTCTGATCTGGGCCCAGGGCTCCCTCTCTGACCTCCTCACCTTGGTAGTGGTTACAGAATCCCTGAGTGCAGATGCAAGACCCAGTCCCCAGATACTCAGCTTTCTGGATTCGGGACCTTGGACACATCAGTGACCTGGTGACTCCTATGTAAAGAAAATGAGACTCAAAGGAGTAGCTGTCAACACCCCTGCTGGGTCAACCTTCCAGTGCTTGACATCTGCTAAGCATTGAGCACAAGTTATTTGTCAGCCTTTGCTTTCCAGTCTCCAGCATCAACTAGAGCTTTTCAAAAAGATCGTCTAGAGTCTGCACCCTTCCTTCTGTGGTGGTTTGTGGGCGAAGACACACAGTGGTCACCTCTGTCTCACCGTAGTGTGAGGATGAGTGTTAAGGTTAATGCTGGCTAGAACAAGTCTTCCACCTGAGCAAGAGTCCCTGACCTGACAGTTCTCCTGGCTGAACCAGAGGCTGAGTCGGGGGAGCAGAGCAGGGCCATGCCTTGTGTTTGTTGGGGTGCTAGTCCCTGAACCTGGAGCTGTGAGCATTGGGAAGAGGGGCGGGTGCTGTCCGCGGTGCTGAATATCGTTTTCAGTGACTAATCCCTCTGCCTGAGCTGGCCGCTGGAAAGTAAAAAGATTTGCTTGGGGCAGCCAGGAATGAATTTTCATCTCCAGCCTCAGCCAGCACATTTTGTTCTGACATTTCCCTGGCCCTCTGCCTGTGATGTGATATTGTCTGCACAGCACTTTCCCCTGCCTGCCCAATCCCTTGAACAACTGTCCCGCAAATTCCCCACCCCTCCACCTCTGTGGGCACCCCCACCACCACCACTTGAATGCTTCCTCTAGAGCTGTGCATGGAAGAGACCATATCACAGGCCATGACTATCACTGTCCATCAGACCTCTCCACACTCATTGAAACAGCCCTGGAAGCCTCAAGGCCTCATCTCAGGTCAAGCAGAATGCTAACCGAGGATGGGGAGGAAAGAAACTGGCTTTCTGCTCTGCATTCATCAGAGTTAACCGGCTCAAACTCTTGCTTTAATTCAAGTCCCACCGCCCCTGTGTGAGCTTGGGTGATTTTTTTTCCATCTGAACCTCAGTTTTCTCATTTGATAAATGGGACTAATGATAAAGTCCTCATGGCATTGGTGCTGGAGAGTCTCTGGTTAACAAGAATAGCTCAGTGAAAAATTTCCTTTGCCAGAAATAAAAGTGGAAGAACTTTAGGCTATGAGAAAATGTGGTGTACACCCCAGTTTGTGTTCAGGGAAACTGTAGCCAGCCAAGAGAAGGGACTTGTTAACTGCCACATAGCCAGTTCATGGAGGGGAGGGGGCCTTAGAGTCAAGGAGACAGAGCTCAGTCAAGATATCTGATGTGACTGGAGCATGGGGCTGCCCACAGCAAGGAGGCCACACTCTTTTTCATTTTGTTGACTGATTGTCCTTGATAGGAACCACCAAATTCCCATCTCTTCTTCTCCTGCTCCTCTCTCTGCAACCACACTGCCAGGTTGTTGTTACCAATATCCCACTTTCCTGATGAGAAATTGATGCTCTCAAGACCTTGGAGCTTGGGGCATGGTACCAAGTCTCTCTCTGTTGGCTTGGCAGGTGTTATGGAGAGGAGAAGATAGCTCAGAAGCCTGCCTCTAAGAGGCATGCTGGGAAATGGCAGTGTCCCCTTCTCCCTCCTGAATAAGCCCCCCCATGACTCTTCTGATTCTGTCAGACTTTGAGCACCATCTGTGTGAGTGAAAATGAGTGATGCCGGACACAAAAACCAGAGAACTGGTTGGTTGCTTGGGAGGTGAAGGGTAGAGCAGGACCATAGCGAGGTGTGGGGGGAGAGAAAGGCTTAGTGGGGGGTATGGAAGAGAGCAGAGCCATGGGAGCCATGAGGGTGGGTGATGTGTGGGGAAAGCAGGACCATGGGGGTATGAGGGTGGGGAGCAGAAAGAGAAGGGTCATGTAGGGGTGTGAGCTTTTAGGGGTGTGGTAGGGAAGAAAAAACTGAGTAGGGGTGCTAGGGAACTGAGGGACACACTATCCAAGAGCATCCCCACATCTGTCTGGAACACTGCAGCCCTTTGGATTCCATCCAGGACCCCTGAATTAGGGTCTTAACCCCACTTCTCAGAGCTCTGGGCTCAGGGGTGGTGTGATCTGTGACCTTAGGATTCTGCATGTGAATTCTAGAACTAGTAGCACTAAGGCCCAAGGACATGAAGAGGGTGTGAGGGTGTGAGCCTTCTTCAGTGTCAGCTCTGGCATAATCAGCTCTCGTGCCCTTCCAGTCCTCCCAGCCCACCTCTATCTACTCACCAACTCTATCATGGACTCTGTGCACCCACTTATGGCTAAGTGGGAAGTCCCTGTACCCAGTCTCATTTTACTGAAAAAAAAAAACGCAGAAAACAAAGAAGAAATGGACAGGTGTGAGAATTTTAGTTATCAGCAAGTAATATAAAACAAAAACAAAAGCAAACTTCTAGGGTTAGGGAATGTATCAGTTGGTAGAAAGTCACCTAACATCTGTGAAGCCCCGGGTTTGATCTCCAGCAATGCACATGGAGCATGGTGGCACATGTCTGTAATCCCAGAACGTGTTTACTTAAGGCAAAAGGATCCAAATTTCAATGTCATCCTCACCTAAAAAGCAAGTTTGAGACCAGGCTGGGCTACAAGAGGCTGTCACAAAACAACTCCCAGCTTTACGGAGTGCAAGGGGAAAGGAGTCAAGGCTCAAGGAGAGCTGGGATGGAACTTCCTAAGGGGCTTGTCATGGGCCTGGGTGCAGTTAGGGAAGAACATTCTAACTAGGGGAAGGAAATTGTGAAAGTCCTGTGCTAGTGACGAGCCTGGTGTCCTGGAAATGAGGCCAGAGAAGCTGCTGTAAGGAAGGAGCTGCCTGGGTGGTAGGGGATTAGGTCCCCTCGGGCCCAGCCTTCAAGCCCTTGGAGGTATCTTCAGTGAGGAATGTCCACTGTTCAGAGGGTCAGCTGGGATCTGGAGACAGGAAAATGCAAGCACAAAGTCATATGCCAGCTCAAGATGCTGCCAGTTAAGATTATGAATACACCCAAATTGTGGGAAGCACTAAAGACAGTGTGACAAGCAAACTATGTTTTCTCTCCAGGAAACAAAGAGTAGTGGGGCAATACCACAACCACCAGGGACTCCAGTTCCTTCTAATTTGCTTACCATTAACCTCATGGCCCAATGTGGCTGCCTCAGCTGTAACCATCAAGTCTGCCCTTTGGGAAGAGACATGCCCCCAGAATTGTAGTTATATTTGTGTTGGCTGAATTTAGTCACATGATTATACTTTGCTGCAAAGGAGGCTGGGAAATGTAGTTTTGAATCTGAGAAGCCACATAGTTCACCCAAGATCAGGTATGACATTCATCAGGAAGGAGAGAAGAGACAATGTGAGTCAGATGGCCACGCCCACCTGCGGATGAAATCCGGGCTGAAATCCATGTGTCCTGATCTTTTCATTGCCCAGTCCCTCTGCCTGCTCCCAATGCGATCAGGGAGTAGAAAGAGCCAGTGTGGGGCACCCCTGGGGAGAGGGTCTGGAAGTGTTGAGGACTAGAGGGAGCAGAGGGTGGTGGACATGGAGGGCTGCAGCTGACCCTGAGCCCTGGGTCAGGGCACATTATTGCTAACTCCTTCTGGGGTAGGGGCTAGTGACCTAGCTCTGGATGGCTCCCCATTGTTCGCAGCGGAAGGAATGGCAGATTGGTGTTATCCCACCATGGCAGAGGGTGAGAGTAGGGGATGCCAGCTGCTGGAAAGCCATGTCCAGCCTCTTCCCCAAGACTCCCCAAGACAGTGTTTCTGGTGGGTCTGATGTGGCCACTCTGTCTTTTAGATGGCACGGAGTAGGGAGGGCCTCTTCTCATTCCACCTCCCTCCCTCTCTATCTTCCTCCCTTCCTCTTTCCCTCCTTCTCTCCTCTGTCCCAGTCTTTCAAATCCTTCAAATGTCTGTCTTTCCTGCCCTCTCCTTCCTCCTCCTAGCCTCCCTCTTCATGTCTCCCTCCTATATCCTTTCTTCTGCCCATTTCCCTCCTTTTCTGAAAAAGCTCACCAATTTTCCTGCTCTCCCCCCCCCAATCCTCTTGTCCTGCCACAGTCCAAACCTTACTCTCTGGGAACCTCAGAGGGCAATGGAGGGCAGGCTGGGTAGGAGGCCTGGGTCTTGGCCTCTCCAGCTTTATGTTCTGCATTAGGGGTCAGGTGGGGTCAGGGCACACCTCTGGGGGATCAGCAGCTATCTCCTGCCACGTGTACCTGCTAACCTGTGGCTCTAGCACTCCCCAGTGGGGCAAAGGGGCTGAGGCTTACCAAGCTCCATCTGCACACAGCCACCTGTCTTTATTTGGTCTAAGTCTTCTCCCTCGTACAGAGACACCTACTGTTTTTTTGCCATTTTACAGTTGGGGAACCTGAGCCCTAGAGAGGCAGAATTGCCTGAAAATGGCCGGGGGAGTTTCTGAGGACCAGCCTCTGGCTGTCCTCCTGCCTGTCCTTATCCCGCTCTGGCTCTGAGCCCCTGGGCCCTTGGATCCCTGTGTACCCCACCTTTGGGTGGCCCAGGCTGGAAGTTCCTGCAGGACCTAGCAGACAGGCCTCAGCACGCTCCCCTGTAGCCCAGCTCTGCAGCTTCTCAGCTCTTAAGCTGCTAGGCCTCCACTCTTTAAATAGCCTCCTGTTGCTCCCCAACCACAGCCCTGCACCCACAGACACTCGCCCACAGAGGAGCACCCAGAGCACACGTGACCTCCCACAAGGCTGCGGGGGTGTGGGGACATGGACATGTTGATGTCAGGCAGAGGCGGCAGAGATGTGGTCGGGACACAGTTTGGGGATGGGGTGGTGATTCCCAACATACTGTCACACAGTGTAGAAACAGCTGACACAGATGTCACAGGCAAGCTGTAAGAAACAACACCATTAACACCAAGCAAGATGTGACCAGCTGACAAACAACCTCTGACTGAGAAAGAGATGTAGCTCCACCCTGCAGCTCTACCCCATGATTGGGTGAGTGCCCCATCTCCTTGCCCTTTCCCAGAAGACACTGCTCCTCAATGTCACAGCATCAGCCTTCTTTACCCTTCTGACCGTCATATCAACCTGGAGTACACACTCTAGACAACATGCAGAGGACTAGATTCTTGGGTTCCCCACGCCTGGAAAATCCTGTGCTGGCGTCTATGTTCACAGGGCTCTGCTGGGAACTCCTCCTGGTGGTGGCCATAGGCTGGTGCAGCCAGGCTTCTCTTCCCATGGGAGTGGCATCCCTGGGACTTTGGGCAGCTGATCCCATTATTGGACACTCAACCCAGTGGGTGACTGGGGTAGATCACGGGGGTTTAGAAGATGTTTATAATGTTTCTCATGCTGAGGGGAGGGGTGCAAGCCTTCGTTTGTTATTTCAGGAATCAACATATTCTTTAAAATGTGCCTATGTCAGCGCGTTCTTCCTTATGTTCCTTTCCTAATAAAAAGTAAAAATAACAAAGTGCAGTCCAAGAAGGAAAATAGAAGCTGCATTCCTGCCGACCAGTCAAGAAAGCACTCTGGCCTTCTTCCTGGCACAGCTTGGCAGACAGCCAAGGAACAACCTGAGGCATGATAGCCTGGGTGGGTCTTGGGGGTTGGGGACAAGGCCTTGGAGAGTCCATGGTCTGGATAGGCAACTTTCCCACCTCTCCTTTTGGATGACTCTGACCCTAGTTCTACGCTCCCAGCCCTGGGGACAAAGGCGGTGGCTTTGAATGTTTGTTTAGGGACACAATCTCCTTAAATGGAAGGCTTTAAAAAACATATTTGCCCTGAGTTACCCTCAGGCTTTCCAATACCCAGAGCCAACAGCTGCAAGAGACAGACTGGGCAGGAGGGGTTGGGAAGGGCAGTTCCCCAACCCTGGGGTCCCCTCACTTTGTGCATGTTGCAGTGTGAACAGTGACAGAACACAAAGAGTGTGTGTGGCAGGTTAACATCCACAGAGTGGGCTAGACACCTGTCGGATTCAATTCTTTTGTTGTTTTGTTTGAGACAGGCTCCCAAATCTGTAGCCCTCTCCGGTCTGGAACTCACCATGTAGATTGGGATGGCCTTGAACTCACAGAGATCTTCCTGATTCTATTTCCCAAGCACTGAGATTAAAGGCATGCACTACCACTTCCTTGCTCCTCTGGTGACCAGCAGCCCATATTCTCCTCACCTCTCAAGTCAGGCTTTTCCTAACCTTGGGGTAAAAGATGTACCCATAGTGTGGATGCCTGCTTGTTGTGCAGGTCACCCTCAGAGTATTGGCATGGCACACACTCTGGGACACACCATCATCCTTCCATGTGGAAATTCCTTCTGTCTGTTTTCTTTATAGCTGCATCAGAAAAAGCAACTCTGACTCCTGGGCTGTATTGGCCTAGCTCTTTGCCACTGTCATTTATATAGTGTGCGAACCACCCGTCTTTCATGGAGTTCACAGCAACCCCAGTGAGCACTTGAGAACTTTTCTAGAGAATGTGTTATTTACCCAGGAGACTAAGTTTCGACACTCTGCTTACTTTTCCTCAATGAGGTTTGGGAATAATTGACAGTCACCAGCTATGATTTCTGGCTCTGTAACCTTTGGGCTTATAAATAAAACTGGAGTTACTTTTAGATGACATGGAAATAAAGGCGTCTCAGCTTGGTCACTGTGAGCATGCAGGATGGGGTAATGCTACCACTTGCTTATTTTTGCCATCTCCTCATGCCGTTTAATGTCTGTGATAACATACAGATTTAGCATGACACTATTTACAAAGAGAAGTCAGGAGAAAGGCATTTTCTTGTATTCCCAGAATAAATTTACTTAGCTGTTACTTAGTTAAAAGGTCCCCCGAGGTTGCCATCAGCCCTTTCCCTGCTCAAGGCTCTCAAGGGACCCTTGCCCTGAGGCCAAGCCTGGACCTTGGAAGAGGCAGGATCCTGAATCCTCCAGCGCCAGCCTCCTGCCTCCTTCCCAGCCTGTCTGCTGCCTATATTCATGTTGGAGCTCCAGGCCCATCCAGGCCCTGCTTCCCACCTGAAAGCTGTCATTTGCTTCCCTCCAGGCCTATACTAGGCTCCTTCTACTTCTCTACTAACTCACTGTGATGTGGCCTCCTCCTCCAGAAAGCCTTCCCTTGTGCTCCTGAAGGAGGAGCCAAGTTCTTTCTTGCTGGGGAGCTGCCCACCATTTTTGTTTGTCAGAATACTTGGCCCATATTTGGAAGTTGAGAACCTATTTCTTGTAAGTCTTCTCCTGATGCTGTCTGTTCTGAGAAGCTGGGATTGTGTGCTTACTTGATATGGGGTACCTGTGGTCAACATAGGTTAGAAGGGTAATAGGTACTCTGCCAGGGAAGCAAAACAATGCACAGGCAAAATGTGACTGAGATCTGACAGGTCTGGTGGCAGAACATTCACAGTCTGTCATTCATGGTCTGTCACTGTCACTTCTGGGATGAATTCTTAGTCATTATCTTGGCCAGTCACTGAATCTACACATCCATTTGTCTGTCTGTTCATCCATCGTCTACCCACCCGCTCAGTCATCATTTGTTTACCTATTCCCCCATCCATCTATCTACTCCTTCATTCCTCTATCCATCCACTCACCAATCCATCTGTCACACATCCATCTAACCATTTGCCCAGTCAGCCATCTATTCACCTATCTACCCATCTACTCATCCACACACCTGTCCACTATTCTATCCACCCACCTGTTTGTCCATCCATCCATGCAGCCATGCAGCCATGCAGCCATGCAGCCATGCAGCCATCCATCTATCCATCTATCCACCCAACAAGCCATTTAGTTCCCTATCTTTTCATCCATCCATCCATCCACTCATCCATCCATCCATCCACCTATCCACCAATTTACCTTCTGATTCATCTTTCCAGCCACCCTCCCATTCACCTGCATATTCATACATCCACCATTTAGTCCCTTTCCATCCACTTACGTATCTATCCACCTGTCTATCCACGTACTCACTTTTCCATCCATCCATCCATCCATCCATCCATCCATCCATTCATCCACCTATCCACCAATTTACCCACCCACTCATGTTTCCACACAGCCTCCCACTCACCTATACATCCACACATGCTTCCATCCACTCTTTCATCTGCCTGGCTGTACCATCTATCCACCAACCCACCTATTTCTCAATCTATCTATCCACCCATTTACCCACAATCAACAATACATATGTAAGCTCATCCATCTATGTAGCTAGCCCATCCATCCATCCATCCATCCATCCATCCATCCATCCATCAATCCATTCATTCATCTTTCCACCAACCCATCTATTTCTCCATCCATCTACCCATTCACCACTCACCCATATATTCACACACTCATCAACCCACTCATCCATTCACCTGCCCAGCCCAGTTATTTGCCTACCCCATTCATCAATCTACTTATCTACCCATCTTCCTATACATCTATCTACCCACTCGCCCACCCCCTCATCCATCCACTCATCCTCCAACCATCATGCATGCATGTGTCCATCGATCCATCGATCCATCCATCCATCCGTCCGTCCGTCCGTCCGTATCCATCCAATTGTGTGGCATGGAGGAAATGGTGAGATTGAGCTTGCAGTAGTAAATCATAGTTTTAGGAAGAAATAAGGAAAGCAGGATTTCTGGTGTGAGTGTCAGATTTGATGTGAGGTGATAGATCAATCTCTCTCCAGTCAGAGCCACGTGTGGGCACTGAGGCAGGGAGTGGAGATGAGGGTGGGATGAGTCATCCGCAGGAGCTGAGGCATTTTCAGTCTCCCCTTCAAGCTGCAGCCCACAGTGTCTCCTCTCATTTCCCCTCCCCCGACACTGTTCCTCTATGGAGTCTTCTCACAGCCCTCTCCCAGGCCCAGCTCGGTCCTGCGAACTTCTGCTCTACAGACACTACTCGCTTACAGAGGGGCTCTGGGACCGGCACAGAGAGAAATCCAGAAGATAAACAGGCATTGCAGTAGAGAGGCTCTGATGATATGCTGATTCCCTGAGCATTCTTGCAGGGAGGAAGGGGGCATTTGAACTGGATGGCTGGGTGGGGTTTGGATATGTAGAATGAGGAGATAACATCCTTCTAGAAGGATGCTGTCAAAGGAGACAAGACACAGGACAGTGTGAATCCAGGTGAGTTCAGCTGCAGGGCAGAAAGGGAGGGGAGATGGAGAGGATGAGTAAGGTCAGGGTTGGGGGAACAACTGAGTAATTTAGTCAAGAGCCAGTTCTTGGCTGGGGGAGAAAGGTGAATATCTGTTACTGGAGGGCAACAAGGCCACTATCATTCCTGTGTAAGACTCACTACAAGGGTTTGAGCCTGAGGAGGGGCCTGGCTGCATGGGCTGGGTTCCCTACTTCAGATAATCTCCATGTACAGGGTCCTCTTTTTCTCCACAGCTGCCACCACCTTTGGCCTATGTCCTCTTCCCTGGAGGTCTGCAGTAGCTCTCAGCCTGCTCCCCTGCCCCAGCCTCAGCCAACCTCTTCTACCAAAGGGCAACGGAATCACCAGAAAGAAGCACATTGTGAGGCCTTTCCTCTGCATAAAACCTTCCATGGCTCCCCAGGGCTCTGATCCTTGGTTATAAAATACCCCTTTCCCAAGGCTTCATGGAGCAGGTCCTCTAAGTCCTCAAAGGGTCCTGAGTTTTCTTCTGCCTTGCTCTAAGCAGGCCCACTCTAAGACTTCATATTGAGGATGGGTTTTAGCTCCTGGTGACACTTTCTGGGATCTCCAGTGTCTTTTATTTATTTATTTATTTATTTATTTTGGTTTTTTGAGACAGGGTTTCTCTGTTGTAGCTTTGGAGCCTATCCTGGCACTCGCTCTGGAGACCAGGCTGGCCTCGAACTCACAGAGATCCACCTGCCTCTGCCTCCTGAGTGCTGGGATTAAAGGCATGCGCCACCAACACCCAGCCGATCTCCAGTGTCTTAGGGTTTCTATTGCTGTGAAGAGACACCATGACCATGGCAACTCTTATAAAGGAAAACAATTAATTGGGGCTGGCCTAGTTTCAGAATTTTATTCTGTTATCATGTTGAGAAGCTTGGCAATGTGTAGGCAGTCACAGTGCTGGAGAAGGAGTTGAGTGAGGGTTCTACATATTGATCTGCAGGCTGCTGAATGAGACTATGTGTCACACTGGGTGTAGCTTGAGCATGGAAGACCTCAAAGCCTGCCTACACAGTGATACACTTCCTCCAACAAGGCCACACCTACTCCCCCAGGACCACACCTCCTAATAGTGCCACTCTCTATGGATCAAGCATTCAAACATATGTGTCTATGGGGGCCATACCTATTCAAACCACCACACCTAGTGCCTTAGTTGGGGTTTCTATTGCTGTGATAAAGCAATAGAAAACTACTTGGGAAGGAAAGGGTTTATTTCATCTTACATCTTGTAGTCCGTTCAGGGAAGTCACGACAGGAATCTGAAGGTAGGAGCTGATTCAGTAGCCATGGAAGAATGCTGTTTATTGACTTGTTCCTTATGGGTTACTCAATCTGTTTTATCATAGCACCCAGAACCACCATTCAGCTCATGGGTGGCACCACCCACAGTGATCTGGGCCCTCACACATCAATCATCAATCAAGAAAATGCACCACATTCTTGCCTGTAGATCAGTCTGGTGGGGGTATTTTCTCAGTTCGTATTCCCTCATCTAAAGTGACTTAAGCTTGTGTCAAGTTGACAAGAAACTACCTGCATACCCAAGCTGTTAAGAGTCTCCCCCTGCCCCAAATGACTCAGGCTGTAGTTGTCTCCTGTTCGGTGCATGACTCAGGGCTATGAGCTCACCAGCATGGTGTCTGTAAGCTCACCAGCTACACAGCTTACTAGTGTGTTGTCTACACAGCTTACTAGTGTGTTGTCTACACAGCTCACCAGTGTGTTGTCTGCACAGCTCACCAGCATGGTGTCTGCACAGCTCACCAGCATGGTGTCTGCACAGCTCACCAGTGTGTTGTTTGCACAGCTCACCAGTGTGATTTCTGCACAGCCCACCACGATGCTGCTTTTGTGTCCTCAGCCCATGTGGGATTAACGAGTGGCTGACTGCTGGCCTTAGTGGAGTAGGGTGCCCTTACCCTACTCTCTACAGTGGGGAGACTCCTGTGTACTTGGCAACCCCCAGCTCCACCTCTGGACAGCATGAGATAGGGCAAGTGACCCAGGAGCTCAAGACTTCCAGGACTCCCAACAGGAGTCCTGCTAGCAGGAGGCTGGCACCAATGGGATCCAGGGGAAGCAGGTACCCTGCCAAGTACCAGCAAAATCCAACCAAGAGCTCTGGGCCTAGCAGCCACTTGGTCAGGAAGCCTGCGGCTTTGACCTCTGCACTCTGGAATGATCCACCCTTTCTGCCTTTTCCTCTCCCCTGGGTGCCTCCCCTGCAGCTACTTTTACTTTCTTCTTGTTCAGTTGCTTGAGCAGCCTTATGTCTTTAATTGGCTCATTTTCTGCAGCTACAAAGAGGGTTTTTTCCCTCATCTGAGGCACACCTCACCCTCAGCACACACACCATGACCCACAGGGGCTTGAGACAGAGGCTGAATGTAGAGAAAGTGGACAGAGATCTGAGCAGAAGAAAGGGATGGGGGTGAGAGATATGTTGGGGGAGAGAAAAACAAAAGGAGTTAGAGAAGCAGACACACAACTCACTCTTCTTGGGTAACAGGGAGGAAGCAGAGATATGTACCCCAAAGGGAGAGAGGTGGCCCCACAGCCACAGGGCAGAAGGGCCAGGATCTTGGAAGAGACTGAGCTTCTGATATCCCTGCTTCTCCAGATCTCCTTCCTAGTCTGTGTGTGATTGTGTGAGAGTGTTTATGAGTGTGTGTATGAATATATGTGAGTGTGTCTATAAGTGTATGTGACAGTGTATGTACACGATAGTGTGTGTGACACTGTGTGTGCATTCATGAGTGTGTATGAGTGAGAAGATGTGTGTAAGTGTGTATGTGAGTGTGTGAGCAAGTTTGTGAGTGTGTGTGTGTGTGTGTGTGTGTGTGTGTGTGTGTGTGTGTGTGTGTGTTTGCAGGCTGCCCACTGGAGTTCTGGTAGTTTTGTCAGCTGTAAGACTTTGGCAAATAGGAGTTGAAGTCCTCTCGTGTGAGGCTGGGTATACTGACATCTGTCCTCCAGACTCTGAGCATAAGCCAGGGGTTCAGGTAGGAGAGAATGGATTAGCACACCTGCTTGCTGTTTATTTTCACAGGATGCCTCTCCAAACCACCTTGAGTAGCCTATCAGGGCTCTGAAGGTGAACAATGACAAGGTCAGAGCTGCTGCCCCCAGCTGAGTCCTGTCCTCTGGGCTGTCTTTGAATGACAGAAGAAGCCCAACAGCAATCAAGCTGGTGCTTTCAGAGGGTAAGCTGACACAGTTGAATGACAGGCTGGGCTAGCAACTGAGGAAAGGTAGCCAGCTGGGAAGCAAGGCCCTGAGTGAGCAGTGTGCCTGTGTCAGTCCTGCTGCCTCCCTAGCCTGTCCCATGATCCCCTGATGAGAAACTTAGTGACTTAATGGAAGCTTTGAACCAGCCAGTCCAGGGCACTCAGACTTACATGCTTCAGATGCTGGGTACAGATGGCAGGAGGCAGTGAAGCCTGAGACAAACTGGGGTGTGACTGGGAGGGGCATATTGTTCAGAAAACAGTGTTTGTTGGTCTAGCAGTACATCGGAGCAGGTCTGTCCCCAGGAGCCACTGGTGTGAGTCCTGTGATCTCATCATCTGCTCCATTTCCCAGGGATAGAAAGGGAAGTGAAGAAGGAACAGGAGTGTAGTCCACCCCTCATAGGGCTGTGCACCCATGTTCCTGAGCACATCAGGGAAACTGAGGTTCAGAGTGCTGAGCGGTGAGGCTAAACTCACATAGCTGCTTCCTCCGATGCTGCTCCTTTTGGGAAAATGACTCTGATGGGGAGAAACTTGTAGACTGGGATCCAGCCCCTCATTGTCCCAGGGCAGCTAATTGGTAGTAGGGGAAGGATAGCCTCTAAGCAAGCCAGGGACTGGGGAATCCAATCAAGGCTAGGATTAGGCAGGGGAAGGATGCCAGGTAGCTGCAGGATGGGAGCTAGGCCAGGGTGGGAAGGCTCAGCCTCAAAAGCTCAAGTCTCCTTGGCTGGGCCCCAAAGCAGAAGCCCTGATGAAGTTAGTTAGACTTCAAAGTACACCCATGGTGGCATGGCATCCTCTCTCACCCCACCATAGATCTCCCACCTTCCCAGTTAGGAGACAGCAGCCTGGCCTTATTCAAGGAATACCCTAGGATGCAGTGCTGACCCTAGAGCCTGGGAATGACCAGAAGAGGTCACTGTCACTGACTTTTATTTCTGAACCTGTTTCCCCAACCACCTCCATGACTTTTTAGCTTGTCTCCTTCCTCAGACAACCACCTTGTCACATACACCATTATAATCCACATGTAGCCTTCTTCTGGGAAATGGAGGTGAGGGTGGGTCTTAGGACTCATTGGAACCTTATTGGGGACAAGCCTGGCCAGCTGTTTTGTTTGACCAGCACCCTGGTTTTTTGAAGGACCTCCCAGGCACAGCCCAGTTTGTCACAGGTCCACTATCAGGACACACACTGTTCTGTTGACATTTGGTAAGGTCTGAATCTTACACCTGTCTCTTTCCCATGATGTCTGAAAGTTCCCAGAGGCCAGAGTCACCGGCCCTTACTTAGCTGTGTCCCTAGGTCCAGCATCACTGGTACTGAGCACAGGTTTTGAGTTCTGTGAGTACTGGACCCTGTTGGTCACTTTCTATGTTTTCTCTAGTAGATTAAGAGCCTCTGGTGCCAGGTCTGCAGCCTCTTTATCTTGATAAGTGTGGCATGGCTCAGGAGACATGCTCAAAATGCTTAGGTAGAAGCCAGGTCATGGTGGTGCATGCCTTTAATCCCAGCACTGGGGAAGCAGAGGCAGGCGGATCTCTGTGAGTTCAAGGCCAACCTGGTCTACAGAGTGAGTTCCGGGACAGGCTCCAAAGCTACACAGAGAAACTCAGAAACTCTGTCTCAAAAAAACAAACAAAAAGAAAGGAAGGAAGAAAGGAAGGAAGGAAGAAAGAAAGAAGTAGGGAAAAAGAAAAGATGCTGAGGTAGAGACCTAGGGTTGTGGCTCAGTGTTTGTCTAGCATGCACAAAGCCCTAGGTTCTGTTCTAGCACTACATACACCAGGCATGGTTGTGCAAGCCTGTAATCCCTACACTCAGTATGCGGAGACTGGAAGATCAGCAATTCAAATCAAGGTCATCTTTCATTACATATCAAGTTCAAGTCCAGCTTGGACTGTTTCAAAAAAGGAAATGAAAATTCACAGGTGTATACACTAGTTGGTTGTAAAAAAAAAAAAATGAGGGAAGGGGAGAAACAGACCCTTAAAGACAAGAAGAGAGATAAGCAAGAGGCTCAACGAACAGGCTCTTGAGGTGGAGGGATGCCTGTATGTCTGTAAGCATGTATCTACAAGTGATGCTTGGTGGGTTGTGTATATACGAGCACAGAGGCTGTGTGTGTCTGTGTGTGCAAGCATGTTGTGTGCCGTGGTGTGGGAAGGTGTATAGTGTCTCTGTATGTCAGTGTTATATGCCTGGAGACTGATATGGTCTGAGAGTGTGCAGTTGTCTGAGTGTTCCTGGTACATGTGGGCGTGTGTCTGTGTGTGTGAGTATGTGGAGGTGTAGTGTTGTGCCGTGCTGAGTTGGAAGATGAAGTAGGAGGAGAGGAAAGAAAAGACACAACTTGGGATTATCAAATGCCAAGCGCAAAGAGCGGGAGCTCAAGATATTCCCCCAGGGAGACTCCACCCCCTGTAGCTCCCACTTCTGGCTCCAGCTCCATTCACTCACCCATCCTCCATCCATCTTCCTGGTAACTGAGTTAGGCTGTCTGCTGGTGCTGCCTGTGACAATCACCTCAGAGCTCCAGGGATAGCTGTCCAGATATAGCTTAGCCTGCTACTCAAAAGCCCTTCTTTCTTGTACCCCAACCCATTGCTCTTGCCACAAGGCCCCTCACAGAAGAGAACAATTCTAGGGAAGGAAGAACTCACTGTCCCTGGCGAGAGTCCTCTGGTGGTCTGGTCAGGCCCACCCAGACCCTTCCTCCCCATGGAATCCCAAGCACAGGGCCATGCTGCCCAGGAGATCTTGCAGGTGTGGGCTCATTTGTGCCCCCAGTCTGCTTGTCAGCCGGAAGTCCCTGGGGCCTAAAGGGATTCTTTTTTTCACAGACTCGTCCCCACTCCACCTTTGAGGCCAGGCTGTCAAGGGCTCCACATCCAGGGGCCTGACTGATCTGTTGGTCCCACAGCCCACATGGAGAGGCATGCCACCTGCTGTGGCTGGCACAGGAAGCAGGTTGGCAGAGAAGGCCCTGGAGAGAAGATTCTGGGTTTCTGGTACTCATGAGATGTTAAGTCCTTGTTTGTAAGGTGGTAGCATCAGTTCTCTTTCTTTTTTTATCCTTTTCAATTAAGAGAAAAGCTTGGCAGAATAAATGAGAATGAGCCTGGAGTCTGGTTTTCAATTCCACTTAGCTAGCAGCTCCTACTGCACATCTGCAGTACATTGGGCTGCAAGCTGGTGAGAGAAGGCCACTAGGGGCTAGCAGCTAGGGGCCTGGTGTGGGAGTTAAGAAGACAGTACCTAGAGGCCTGCTCACCAACCCCAGCATGCTGCTGTGTGATCTTGCAGAAATTAGTTCATCTCTGTGCTTTAGCTTCCTCCTCTTTAGAAAGGACTAGCCAGCCCACTTCCCAGGGCTCCTGTTAGGATGAAATGAGCAAACACTGGGGAATGCTGAGCTCACAGTGAGTCCCCCAGCCTTCTGTCTCCCTGCCTTGGCAGGGCTGCCCTTCATGGGCTAGTGTCTCTGGAAACTGTGGGAGCAAATGATGAGGAGCCTTGGGAGTGCACCTTCCAAACAGACATAGCTTGCCTGTGGTGGAAAGGCGAGAGAGGAGGCTGCCAAGGAGAGCCTGCCTGGGTTTACTCAGCTGTGCTGGGCCCACAGGTTGTCACGGACTTGGCCACTTGCCGATGCTGGCTGAGCCATCTTCTGTGTGTGGGACTCTGAGGCTTCAGGAGCCTGTTGCAATGAGTGAGCTGGGCACGGGGGTGGGGGGCTTGTGGGTAGGTGGTGTGAGATGGAGGTGGCAATGACAATGGGAGCGGGAATCAGCAGGGAAGGCTCCTTGGAAGGGGCAGGTCTCCATTATAGACCACTCCAGGTTGAGCTGGACACTGGCCAGGAGGGAGGGGGTAGCCAAGTAAACACATCCAGTCCTTGGAAGGCTTAGATTCTTCTCTGTTATCCCCAGCCCTGGTTGAACTGGAGAAAATGCAATCTGACCCCCAGTCCCAATTCTAGAAGTTTCTACTTGCTCTCAAGGGTCATTGTTTAAGGACTGCTCACAGATTGACCTCATGCTGAAGTCAGCCTGGAATTCAAATGCCCTCCTTTCTGAACACTCCCCAAATCCAAATTACCTAAGGTCACACCCCTCCTCTTCCTTCCTCCTCCCTCTCTCCTGTCTTCTTCCTCCCCATTTTCACAGTTGTCTGTTGATTTTTGAGGAAGTGTCTTTTTCTTTAGCCCAGGCTAGCCAAGAACTCTCTATGTAGCTCAGGTTAGCCCCAAACTCAAGATCCTCCTGCCTCTGCCTCCCAAGGACTGAGTTTACAAATGTGTGTCACCGTACCCAGCACCTGGCTACTATGAAAAACACTGAAGAGCTGAGATACCCACCTGTCTAGGAACCCACAAAACTTCCCTTGGAAAAATCATATGACAGATCCCTTTGGGGCCATGGTGAGGGTAAGTGGGTGGAAAGGCAGAGTCTGTGGCCTTCCATGCCTCCTTGTTAATAGAGCTCTCTGCTTCTCCCCTGGGCCTCCCAGTTCATTGACTCAATCAGGCAGCAGCAAAGGGCACCCCGTGTACTTAGAGCAGGTCCTAAAAGCCTGCAAAACTTTCAAGTTCCTAAGGATACAGGACTCCATTCTTATGACCAGCTGGTACATGAGGAGCTGAGAGAGAAAGATCAGTTGAGTTCACGAATTGCAGACCAGCCAGGGCATGCTTTAAAAAACATCAAGAGGTGAAAACTTAGGCTGGGGCATGAGGGTCAGTGGTAGAATACTGGCCTAATTTGTATAGGTCCTGGGGGTTAACCCCAGAGACATGAAACCAAAACAAACACAAGTTCTTGAGGTCAGAGTTCACAGGGCAGGGCAGGTGCATGACAGAATAAAGGCCCCTGTCCTTCACCAGTAGCCGGAGTCTGAGCCAGCTTCTGGGAGATGCTTTCCTGTGGAACCCAAGAGTCAGAACCAACAAACAGGGTCTATGGTGGTTCTCCAGGCCACTTGCGCATATGCACGCACGCCACCCGAGCACACATACACACCCTAACTGTTCTGAGCTGCCCCAAACACAGCACCTCAACTCACAGTTCTCCCTTGGGCAGCTAGGTTTCCCTAGTGGCGTGTGCACATTCTCACTTCAGGAAGATGCTGAGCTCTGTGCAGTTGGGTGTGTAGGAGTCGAAACGAGAGGATCTTATTTTTTCATTATGTGCTCACTGGTAATACTGAAATGGTTTATCCTATTAGAGAGAAGACCTAATTATTCTGATTTAAAACGCAATTGAGTAATTAACTTAGATGTGTGAGTTTCCTCCGAAATCCTATGAGGCTCACAGTCACCAACCAAGAAGCTGGGAGAAGGTAAGCTTTACTGCACATGGATGGGTCATTTACTAGATGGGAGGGAATTTTGTTTAAAACAGCCAAACGGGGCAAAAAGACACATCAGAAGGCTTTTACATTTATACCAAGATAGGCTACCCAGGCAGAAAAGTCCTGGGGTTACAAGGGGTATGTCATAGCCCCTAAGAACCCAAGAAGCATGCCAGTAACTGGAAACTCCCAAGGCTCCCTGCCTCAAAACATCTGACATGAAAATCTCCAGCTAAATTGTCAAAGGAAGGTTTAATTCATTACATTTGGAGACTGAACTAACTCTCCTTCCAAGGTTTCCTCCAAGCCGTTGCTGGGAACCTGTTTACTATAAACAGAAAAAGATTTGTAAGTGAATGTGAAAGCTTAAGATAGAATCAAGGTTGCAGCTTTACTTAATAACTTGAACTCTAGAGGCCTGGAATGTAGCTCAGTTGGTAGAATGCCAGCCCAGCATACATGAAGCTCTGAGTTCTATACCCAGTACCACTAAAACCACGTGTGATGGTGATTCATGAATTCTGGGGGTTCAGGGATAAGAAGTTCAAGGTTATCCTTGGCTACATGTTGAGTTGCAGACTAGCCTGGGCTACATGAGACCCCCATGTAGTGGTTTAACTAAGAATGGCTCCCATTGGTTCAGATATTTGAATATTTGGTTTCCAGTTGGTGGAGTATTTAGAAGGATTAGGAGGTATCGCCTTGTTGGAGATTTGTCACTAGGGGTGGGCTTGAGGTTTCAAAAGCCATGCCAGGCCCAATCTCTCCATGTGTCTACAACTTGTGGACCAGATACAAGCTCTCAGCTACTGAGAGCTACAAGCACCCTGCCTGCCATCGTGCTTACTGACACAGTCTAACCCTGTGAAACTGTAAGCAAGTCCCAATTAAATGATTCCTAAGTTGCCTTGGTCATGGTGTCTCTTCACAGCAATAGAAAAGTAACTAAGACAACGCATCTAAAAAAATGAGTTATAATTGCTTAAACTCAAAGAAAACCTCTGTGTCATTTTTGGGGGCCTAGCAACCACTAACAAAGTTGCTACAAATCTGAAAAGAGCATGTGAGTCTGGTTCAGACTCAAGGTCCCAAGTCCTAAAGGAGATTTGTAAACCACCCTCATACAGTCTTCCAACCAAATCATGTTCAAAGCCTTGGGCTTTGCCAACCTTCGCTCCAAAGTTTCTTTCTTTAAGATTTGTTTGTGTGGTGTATATGTCTGTGTACGAGTGTGTGTGCACATGTGTGTGCTGTACCTAAGGAGGCCAGAAAAGGGTGTCGGGTGTCTTCTACCATCCTCTATTGCCCTGTCTATTCCTTCAAGTCAGGATCTCTCCCGACACCTAGAGATCTCATTTTCCCAGCCAGGCTGGAAGCCTGCAAGCTCCTGCAGTCCTTTGATCTCTGGACTGCTGAACCTGGGGCTTCAGGTCTGAGTGGGATACTGGCTTGTTATATGGATGGGATGCTGAGATCTGAACTCCAGCCTTCATGATTTCATGGGAAGTGCTCTTAGCTACTGGGTTATCGCTCCCTTCCCTCCCTGTCCTGTCCTGACTTGCTTTTTCTTTCCTTCCTCCCTCCCTCCCTTCTTTCCTTCCTTCTATCTGTCTTCATTCATTCTGTCTTCCCTCTTTCCTTCCTTCTCTTTCTTCCTTTTTCTCTCTCTCCCTTTCTTTCTTTGTTTCTTTGTTTGTTTCTTTCTTTCTTTCTTCCTTACTTTCTTTCTTTCTTTCCTATCTTTTATTTTTCTATTGGAGATGACAGTTTTACTCTGTAGACCAGGCTGGTGTTGAACTTTGATGCTTCTAGCTCTGCCTCTGAGTGTTGTGATTACAGACATGCACTGCCACACCCAGTTTGCTCTTTTATTTGAACAGAGTGAAACTGCTGATGGGTATTTGAGAAACCTCAGGGCAGGGCACCGAAGCCATCCTGTTTGTTACTTTGAATCAGCACTCTAGGATAGACAGTTATGGGCCAAGAATCCCACATTTCAGGGATGAGTGATTGCCATTTCCAAATGAATAAACCCAGGTTTCACAGGGATAACTAGGAGGGTTGTGATGGTCTTACCTCCAATCAGGATTTAGTCACTTGCATAATGTGACCCAAATGCTTTCTCACTGATGTACCTGGTTGTGTAAACGATGTGTTCATTGGCTGGATGTGCCACAAGCACTGCCTGGCTGCAGTGGTCTAGTTGCCTGAAGAAATTGCCAACCTTACTGGCTCAGCTCTGGGCCACCGTGCATGGTGCATCTTGGACCCCAGCTCCCTTATCTGCTGTGATGTGCTCAGGGGGGCTCAGAGCCTCACTCCTGGCTAATCCCATTGTTTGTTGGACCTGGAAGGCTGGAGTGGGGGTTGGAATAGGGAGATGGCTTGTTATTGGAGAGTGGCAGTGGGTCTTTTTGCTTCCTCCTGATGCTAAGGTAACTTAAAGATGTTTCAACAGCATCCTGTAGTCCTGGCTGCCTGAAGGTGTGCATCTTAGCAGCATCCAGGAACTGGTAGAGACTGTGACTCATCTTGGGGTCCTTTTAAAAATGCCTTTTTCCAGCCAGGCATTGTGGTGAATAATCCCAGCACTCAGGAGGAAGAAACAGGCAGATCTCTGAGTTCAAAGCCAGCCTGGTCTACAGAGAAAGTACTAGGACAGCCAGGGCTACACAAATAAACCCTGTCTAGAAAGAAAAGAAGGGAATGCCTTCTTGCAAAACCAGAGAGCCCCTGCTTCTGTGCCTCCTTTCTACCCCCCTTTACTCTTTCTCTTTAGTCCCAGGCTAACCATGTGTGCAGTGAGAAGCTCAGTCCCCTGAACCCTTGCTTAGCTTCAGTGACTCTTCTGTCTCCTGTTCCCTCCTTTCCTTCCTGGCAGAGCAGCCCAGCCTGGGGCCCTGCAGAAGACACCTCCTTTTGGCCCAGTGTCCACCTGAACTCCTGGTTGTTTTTCTAGAGTTCCTAGAATGGTCCAGGCCATTCTTTGGCAATCCTACACAGGGATGGTTCTGTCCAGCACCCCATGGCTTCCCTCCCTCCAACCCAGGGGCCCCCAGTTGACAGGAAGGATGGGCTCTCTTTGCAGCCAGAGTTCATGTCTGAGACCTTAGACAAACCAGCAGCCTGGAGCCTGGCATTGGACACCCAGTCTCACAATGTGGGGAAGGTGGCAGCGGTGGGTGGGGGGTGGGCAGAGTGGGATCTGTCAACAACCTGAGTCCTAAGGGACCTGGAAGTGATTTCACAAGGCCCTTTCCACTGAACCCAGCATTTGGGAAGGTGGGAAAAGTCTCTTAACTGAAGAAGCTGGACCCCTTCACTCCTGTCCTGCTCCTCCTGACCCAGAGTTTGCCCTGGCCTGGGAGGAAAGAGTGGAGGAGTCGTATTTCTGCCATCTTACCCTATGCCAATACCAGAGGCCACTCTGATCACAGCAGGCACACCTTTCTATACCTGGTTGAGAACTGATCTCGAGGAAGGGCTGGACTCTTCACTTTGACCTTGTTTTCTCTAAGTCTCTGGAGAACTCCTTAATCCTCAGGGCACTACCATCTGGGACCCTGCAAAGGCTGTAAGTTTGTGCTCAGGAAGGCCTGGGTTTAAGTCTGCTTCCACCGCTGTAACTTTGGGCATGCTACTTAACCTCTCTCCCCCCATCTTCTGATCCTAAATGAGATTGGTCAAGTTGTTCTGGGGTCATTGGGTTCACAGACCAAATCAATTACCTGCTGTATTTTCCTTTTGGAAACAGGGTGATCCTTCCTTCCTTCGGGCCCCTTCTATGCCAGGTGTGGGAAGAGGTCCTGGGGTTGCAAGGAGCCTGGCTGGCTCTGCAGTGGATGAGGTCCCAGCTTGGGTCTGTGCCAACCATCAGATCCCAGTGTTTCCACAGCTGCAGAGGCTGACTGAAGAGCCCAGGGGGCCATGGAGCCTCCTGGCCCCACTGTGTGGGGCAGCTTGACTGGCAGGGTCCTGGGCCTGGGGCCTGGGGCGTTGAGAATCCCCCTGGAGGCTGTCATCCTGTGAGCCAAGCTGTCATTAGTTGTTCTGCGCATAATTGGGCTGTAATCACCCTCTGGCCCCAGATGGGGTGTCGCTGTGATTATGTGTTATTAGCTTCTCCGTGCCTCAGACTGCTGACTGCATGCTGTCCCTGGTGCCCACCCCCACAGTCCCCCCCCCAACACAGGGACAACAGCCTCCTGCACAACCTCTCTCACCTCTGCGTTCTGTGCTGTGGAAGTCACAGCTTGGCCTAGAACCAGACACCATTGGATCACACTGGTTCTGAGCTGTAAGTTCCAGCTTGCTCTGAGCTAGGAAGTGATTCTGTCTGCAGGACTAGGGGTGGAGTACACAGAAGAAAGGCATACAGGCAGATTTCAGGCTCTGGCCTTGGGCAGATGGTGAGGGCTTTCTGAGCTTTTCTTACCTGGCAGTGAGGTGACAGCCTCACTGAGCCAGGGTTAGGACTCTAGGTCCACAGGCCTGTCACCCAGCCAATCAGCATGCTCTGAGCTTCCCCAGTGCCTAACTGAGCCCCAGTGCTCAAAAGTGGAGCAAGTGTTCCTGTTCCAGGGACACAAAAGGGGCCTAACTGGGACAGTATAGCCAACAGAAAGGATAGAGGACAGCATGGCCCAGAGCTGCTGCTCAGTACTCTGTAGCCCTCCTTGTTAGGCAGGCCCTCAGCAACTGATGAGCTTCAGGAACTATGGTGTGACTTCTGGGGAGAGGTGAACAAATGTCTATTCCCCCTAGATAGGGAACTGACCACAGACCAAAGCATTGATCCATTGCTTTGCTTTGTTTTTTGAGACAGGGTTTGCATAACCCTGGACTATCGTGCAACTCACTTTGTAGACCTGGGTGGCCTTAAATTCAGAGATCCTTCTGCCTCTGCCTCCTGAGTGCTGGGATTAAAGGCGTGCACCACCACTGCCTGGCTCAATCCACTCTTGACCAGTTTGGTGAACCAGTGAGTTTACTGGGATTACTTCCAGAAGTGTGGGCAAGCAACTGCATCTCAGAAAAACCCACCCTTGCACGTGACTCACCAAAATTGCATCCCAGGCCTTCCTACCCATGTGTAGGCAGCTCCACTGAAGAGTCTGTCCCTCTCAGTCATTAGTTACTGAATTTATAACCTTAAGGAGGGACCTTGTGAATCTTGTTAACTCTAATCCTCCTGAGCCTAGTAAGTTTCCTTAGCTTCTCAAGTCTCAGGAGCCTTCCCCACAAGACAGAAGATTTCAATACCCATGAAACAGTTCAGCAGGAACAGTAAGAGGACATGACACGGCTCTGTCTGGTGGAGTTACCAAGGACTTCTCTACTGAGGCAGTGCTTGAGCTAGACCTCAAAGGATCCAGCCCTCCTTTCCCCTCCTCTCTGCACTTCTCCCTTCTGCACTCTTTCCCATGGCACAGTTTTGATACTCTTTGTGCCCAGGACTGGGGCTCACTTTTCCCCATGCCTTCCTGCCTGCTCCAGCCTTCAGTCTGATGTGAGCACTCAGGCTGTAGCAGCTGCAGGCTGCTCAGCTTCTGACCCTCCCCAAACTGTGCCTTTCAGAAAGACCCACCTCCTCCAGAAAGAGCTGCCTGACTTCAGCCCTCTTGGTCCTCTCCCTTCTAGTCTTCAGGCTCAAAGGCCTGTGCCTGGAGTACCTGTCTCGAGCCCTTACCAGGTTTTGACCTGGGAGGAATGACAAACTCAGCGAGTTGGTTTTGAGTATATAAGTTTTACTTCACACTTATGTCAAAGCAACACACAAGCAAAAGCAAACAATCCTAAGAACCACAGACAATAGGCTCACAGCAGTGATCCCTCTCCTGCAGCGGCCTGCAGGTTCAGGCTCGGGACTTCCACTCCTCTGGATTCAGGCTAGCGAGTCTCCTGAGGGCCTGGTGTCGTGGAATCGGGCTTAGCTTGGTGGACTGGTTGTCATAGGTTAGTGGAAGAGAGCTCCAGGACATAGAGTCATGGTACACTCTAAAATTCCCAGTTCTGAGCTGGTTCTTAAATAATTCGCTAAATCGTGCTGATCACACTTTGCCACACTTCACACATTTTCACTCTTATCTGGCTTTGCTGCTTAGTGGGCCTACTCTCCCTTTCCTTTAATCTTTCTTCAGCCAGGCCTTTGCCTGCCTGGTTGTAGCCTCTGTCCTAATCTCCCTCCAGCCAGGCCTTTGCCTGCCTGGTTACAAGGCTCCTTACAGAACCACTTGTCTATCTCCTGACCTCTGCACTGTAGACTCCAGTAGAACACATTGTTGATTTTTTTCCCTTGAGACCTTGGGTTGCCCTCAAATCCCTCTACTCTAAGCCTCACAAGATATAGCTAAAGGCCTTTGAGCTTGCTACATCTGAATCTAGCCTGTGCTACCTGCATCCACTTGGGGCATCACATCCTGCCTTTGGCTTCCTGTTTTCTCATTCCTACATCTCCTCCATCAGTAAATCTGTCAGGTTCAAGTTGGGATTTTCTTCAAGTAGATAGGGCAGATCTAGCCTAGCTCTGCCCTGAAGCCGATTTGGTCCAAGACTTGAGCTGAGAGCAGGGAGGGGGCTTTGCAGGGTCCAGGAAAAGCATCAGGGCTTCCCAGTTACTGTTCAACAGAATCAGTGGTGGTCATCAGATCAAGTAGGTGGAGAGCCTGTTCCTCTTGGAAACAGGCCTTTCAGGCAGCAAGGCTCAAGGTAGGAAAGACTGCAGGTGGTGTAGGGATGCCCTGCCTCCATGACCTCATTCTCAGGGTTACGGAGGTCATATATTAACTAGACCCATTGTTCCAATTATTCAGATATATCTCTGGGATTTCTAAACACAGCCTCAGCCCATCCATAAAGAACATGGTGCTAATGCCCTACCTGGTGATGCCCACTGACCTTGGAACTACTTCCCTCTGCACCTAATTACTTCTCCATACAGGAACTTGAAAGAACATCCTTTTTTCTCCCTGCCTAGGCTCAATGTTTCCTTTAGACTCTATGTGTCCAGTTGTCTGCACTGACAAACTTTTTGCCTGACTGGGAATGGAAGGGGAAGGACAGGGAAATAAGAGAAAGAGCACAAATAAGATGTCTCATTGTGCAATGACACTTTTTGCCAGATCTGACAGCCTGAATTCAATTCGTGGGACCCAAACGATGGAAGGGAAGAGTCAACTCCTGCTAGCTGTCCCTTGACATCTACATGCATGCTGTGGCATGCATGTGTATACACACACATGCACACACACATACACACATACACACGCACAAATACACACACTTGCACACTAAGTGTAAAAAGCTTTTTTTTTTCTTAAGAGTAGCTCTCTTTGTTTTGTAGAGCTAGGTGAACAAGCCACCAAGCTGTGGGACAGACATACAGAAATGACTATGTGGAGGCAAGGAACTGAAAGTGTCAGCAAGGAAACTGTGATCCCAATCCTTGAGCTACAGGGATAACTCAGCCTTTACCTTCAAGACTGCAGGCCTGCCAGGACTGAGTGCATAGGGCCGGGAACCAAGGGTCAACCCTTTGGAATCTGTGAGCCAAAGTAAGTCTGTCCTCCTTTAAATCGTTTGTATCAGGCATCTGTCAGAGCTGGGGAAAAAGGACCTAATATAACCAACTGCAGACTCAGCTGCATTAGAACAATGAGAGAGACTGCCATGTCCACAGTGGAATCTATGAACCTATGGTGACTGGGTGGCAGTGGGAAAGCTAGCCTCTAACAGTGGGTCTGACTTGTGGAGAGGTGGGAGTCACCATGCCTGGCCTCTCTCTGCCTGGTGCCTCCTATACCCACTGGGCTCATAGGGAGGCAAGGAAAGATCTGGGTAAACATTGCTAAGTGCAAGGTGGGCATATGTGCTTGGTGAAGTCATCAGGGTGGCTTTCAGATTCATCCCCAGAGCAATCTAATGATCTGCAAATCTAGCTTGCCGGTGAGCGGGGGAATGAGGAGGATCTGCCTGAGAAGGAGCCACATACAGCTCCTCCCTGGGATCTCAGGCAGACACAGGCAAGAAGGTAATCAACACTAATGAGGAAGGCACTGCCAAGCTTCATCATTAATGTTTCATCCTGGCACTGACAGCTCAGATGGTGGTCCATTTGAAGGTACTCAGCAGGGGATGACCATTCATACTGCTGGCAGGGGAGGTGACGTTTCTCAAATCATTAAGCCTAGTTCTCTCTATCTCAGCTCAGAGCTCTAAGTGTCAGTGCTTAGGCTAGAAGGGAATGAGGGCATATAATGGCTAAGAGCATCAATTTTGAAATCAAATCTGGCAGACACTGGCCCAACTTTAAGCTCTAAAAATTTCAGTGTATCAGCTAGCTTTTTCTGTATAGCAAGCAGCCCCAAACATAGTCACTTAAAGCAAAGAATGTTAACTCATATGTCTATTGTCTAGCCAGGCAGTTTGCTTCCCTATACTCCACCTGGCTGAGTTTTGCAGTTTTGCTCAGTGCTGGCCAGTTAGTGGACTGACAGGCTACTCACAGATGGTGTTCTTAGAGCTGACATGGCTGTGATTGTTAGATGCCACTCATAGTTTCTTACTTTGCAGTGGGTTAGCTCAGGCTATTCACATGGGTAGCTCCAGCTATCCACATGATAGTAGGCAAAGTTCAAGAGAAAGAACAGAAACTCAGAACAGGAATGGCCTTTCTTTTCTTTTCTTTTTGCATATGTATGTGGTGTGTGTGTGTGTGTGTGTGTGTGTGTGTGTGTGTGTGTGTGTGTGTGTGTGTGTTTGTGTGTGTGCACATATGTGGGTGTACATGGGTGTGGAGACCAGAGGTTGACATTTGGTGTCTTCCTCAGTCTCTCTCTACTTCATTTACTGAGACAGAGTCTCCAGCTGAACCCGGGGCTCTGTTTGGCTTGCCTAGCAAGCCAGCTTGCCCTGGGATACTGTTTTTGCCTTCTGAACATTGAGATCACAAGGGGCTGCCATGGCCATCTGGGTTTCACACTGGTGATGGGTATTCAAGCTCAGATCCTTAGGTTTGTATGGCAAATGCTCTACCCAAAGAACCATCTCACAGGCCTGGCACAGCACTCTCCTTTGGTATTGTATTGGCCAAATCATGCCTTAAATGTAGCTCAGATTGAAGGCTACAGGAATGCTTCAGCTCTGTTACACAGTGACTCAGCCCATACAACCTATGGTGCTAGAGTGCAATGGGACCTTCGAGCCCTGCCCAGTGTTTCCAGTCCTGTGTGCAGCTTGTTTTGTATACACATTTGTATAGAGACACTTTTGTGAAAGTGAACTCTTGGCCTGCAGCACTGAAACACAAGCCTGGCTAGGACACTCAGTGACCCTTCAGTCCTCCTTTAAAAAGGGAAATCACCAGCCTGAAGCAAGAACATCTGGAAAATTGGATACTAAATATTCTTGAGAAAGGATACCTGTCAAAGGATGCATGCCAACAGGGAAAGAGCAGGAAACAGGAAGGTAAAATGTCCCCTGGCCTACTGCAGTGGGGTAGACATGTATCTAAGAGGCCTGCCTTCCTGGTTCTTGTGCATCATGGTGTGGGATTCCTTATGTCTTACTTACTTGCATTACCTTTAGATGGTGACCTCTCCAAGGGCTTCAAAGTGTTGGCTCCACTCACCTGTGAGCTCTGTGGTCTGGCTCAGCATCTGGTTCCACACAAGTTCCATCCAGGCTGGTTGACAGATCAGAGTGGAGCACCTGTTGAAAGTGACTATTCTGACCCCTTGAAAGGAGGTGTCTGCAGGAGGCGGGGTCTGCAGGAGGAGGGGCCTGAAGGAGGAGGGGTCCGAGCCTATGGACCTGGTGAGAAGGCCCCAAGTTCATTTGCTCCAACAGCTGTCTGCCCACTCTGAAGAGGCCACCTGTACCTAGCACCTAGCCTCTTCCTACACAGGTGCTCTGCCTGCTTCCAGGGTGGTGTGTCCACACATTTTTTTACAGTCCCTTTTGGGGGCTAGGAGAGGAGTGTTTTTATCAGGGGTGTGTGTGTGTGTGTGTGTGTGTGTGTGTGTGTGTGTGAGAGAGAGAGAGAGAGAGAGAGAGAGAGAGAGAGAGAGAGAGAGAGAGAGAGAACCTATCCTTTAGCTCACTGGACAAGTACTCTACCCTGAGCTAGAGTCCTAGCCCGTGTTTACCTTCAACTCACTCTGCAGTCCAGGATGGTTCGAACTTTTAATTTTCCTTCCTCAGCCTCCTGTGTATCTGGGATGAGAGGTGTGCGTCAACTGACTCCTATGAGGATTTCCTGATATCCCAGGTATCTGCATCAGCAGGGGTCCAGCCTTGAGTAAAATAAAGATATGAACAACAGCAAAACAATGACTCCTTCTTGTCAGAAAACTTAGTGTTCTTAAATTCGGAAACGCACACCCTGAATTATCCTGCATAGCTTTATAATTTCAAAAGCTCAGACCTTCAAGGGCATGGCCCAGGAAAATTACCACCTTCTTGTCCCCAAGGCCCTCTTTTAGATTAGCGCAGCAGAGTTTCAAGGTCCACACAAGGACCTGATCACATGGAAAACTGACTTTTGTATGAGATCACATCCTATGTCTCTAAAGCCAAAGACCTGCAAGGGGCGGTGCCTGCTGATGGTCTTCTATTAGCCTGGGATGCCCTTTGTGTCAACACTAGCTCTGGCATGACAGAGGTATTATTATATAAATTTAAATAAAAATGTAAGACAGAATACCCCATTATGCATGCCTTGTGTCTATGTGAGCAGGAGAATTGGTCACCCAGTCAAATACACAGAAATACAACAGCTGTGCAGGATGAGGTTCCCGATGTCAGTTATGAATAAACATTAAGACGTTTGCAGAAGAATCAGAGTTAGTGACTGGTGGCGCACGTCTCCTTCTCTTTTTAAACTTTTTTGTAATTTTGCTGCCTTTATGACAGAGAAACAAAAAAAAGCTTTGTTCCCCCAGCACAGCAACGGAAATGATATCAGAGTTTAACAGCTAGGTTGCCTCTCTGCCAAGGGCCTACTGACCCTCTGGAAAATCATCATATTTATCATCATTATCAAAATTGATGCCACAGGTCCCCCAGTGCGTGCATGTTCTGCGGAGCTGTGGAAGAGGGTGTTTGGAAGCTCAGGGAGGGAAGCTTGGTGATCTTAGCAGGGTGTACTGCACTGAGGCAATTATGGACCATTTGTAGCCAGCAGAGCTCTCAAGCACCCAGGGTGCAAGCTCAGCTGGTTGTATAGGGAGCCATGGAGTAGGGAGGACTGCCCACAGAGCAGGTGAGGGAAGGACACCAAGGGTCCAGGAGGCCCTAGAGTATTGGCTTTCAACTGGAGATGATTTTGAAGTTCTGGGAGGACATATGGACATGTCTGAAGACAAGGTCAGTTGGAGAAAGGTCCTCCTAGCTTCTAGTAGGGGGAGGTAAAGGATGCTACTTGGAGTCCCAGGATAAGCAGGACAGCCACTCATAGCAGGTTACTCTGCCCTAACCAGGACGATGGAGGTACCTGGAGGGCTGTGCCACAGGCTCAGGGGCTCTCGAAGTAGTGAAGGCCCTGATAAAGAAACTGTCCAGTTTCTACGCCAGTGCTGTTGGTGACAGCTGACACTGAGCAGGGAAGCAGCTGGAGAAGTTCTCTCTAAACCAATTCTATTTAAGGCGTTGGAGGCCAAGGTTCATTAGAATCTCTTGGTTTAGGGTGAGCTCCTGCCCCACTGTCAATCCATCCTGCTGGGTTATAGAGACTGCAAGCTAATATGTGAACATGCCCCCATACCCCTGTTCTTTGGGCTTGCTGAATGCTATTCAACTACTTATGAGAGAACCCGTCCTTAAAGGCTTAAGTGCTGCTTCCTGCAGAAAGCCTGCCTTGATTTATTCCCCTTGTTTCAGTGTGGATAAACTCTTTTCCTTTATTGGGCAAGCAGGAAATGGCCTGATGACTGGATCAGTGTTGGGTGGTGTGGAAGAGATACACTGGTTGAGCAGACCCTGGCTCCTGCTGCAGAAGCTGGCATCCTGTCACTGGGCCTCTTAGCCTTCCCTAGTCTAGGATAAGTTCATTTGCCTCCAGGGGAACACAATGCATCTCTCTATCTGAAATGCAACTGGAAGAGTCAATGCTTATAATGTGTCAGCTAAGCTCAGCACAGGGTGGAGGCTGAGGGCTATCTGTCGAGGTGAAGCCACACTAGGTGTTTATAAACATGTCTCAGTCCAACTCTGAATGCCTTCTTCCTGTGGACATCAACACTATTCCACCTTCCAGATGAAGGATTTAAAGGATGTGTTCCACAGGGAATTGTAAGTGATGTGCACCCACTCCTTATAGGACCCCCAAAGACAAACCAAACCTGAGAGGCCACATAGCTTGGACAGGACAAGACCAGGTTCAAACCCTCGTCTGCTGTCCCCACAGCTAGCTGCACTGTTTTCATGATGATAATGGGGTGGCCATAACAGTAGCAGTTAGCATATACTGAGTACAGGTGTTATGCTACAAGCACTCAGTAGACATCACCTTACATGTCCCATTTTTTGCCACAGGCATGGAGGCCAGGACACTGGGGCTTTCCTGAGATGCCAGCTGCCTATTTTCTTATAGTTCACAGCCAGCCAATGACCCAGGGGCTTTGCCCCATGTCAAAGACTCTATGCCCACCCACAGGCCACCACACCCATCTCTAACAGTTGGCTGTGAACACACCAGGGTGACCAGTCCTGCCTCACCCCAGACTCCTCTCAGCTGCTCCCTAATGAGCACCTCCGGAGACAAAGACAGCAGCTCCTTGTTCAGCTGGGACAAAGACATGAATAGACGCATAGACGCATCCTTCTCTGTCCCTTTGTAGAAAATAATTGGCTTCAATTAAGTGGGCTGGGTGGAGGAGGCATGTGGAGGCACAGGACGTGGACCGGGTGGAAATGAAGGTGTGAGAAGTCCTGTGTGGGAGCTGTCCTTCACCGCTATCCAGGGGCAGGACTTCAGTCTCTCTGGGTTCATTTCTGTGGGGTGGGGAGAGCAAGAGGAATATCTGGGTCTTCAAATGGCACTCGGCAAAGCCACAGAGCATGGGCTAGTGTGCTGAGGACAGTCGCTTCTAGAACCGAGTGAAATGGCTCCTTATGATTGGCTCACATTTGTCCAGGATCATGGCAGCAGAGGGGGGAAAAAGTTTGAACCACTAAATAGAGCTACAATGACTCCATCCTGGCCACAGGTTTTCCTGAACTTTCCTTGCAGTATGGGGGTCTTACAGTAGGGGGCGCCCATTTTTCATAGAGGGATGCCCATCCAAGTGGGCGGATCTGTGGTTGTCCACAGGTCTTGGAAACCTGAGCCAGACTTTGTGCCCCTGGAAACACACTCCCCCACCCCGTGCACACACACCCCCACAAACCAGAACCAATGACCAGCATATTCACAGGCTCCATCCTGAGGGTAGGAGTTGGGGGTAGCAGGAGTAAAATAATTACTGTATAGAGAGAAGTTGAGAAGGTGGAGGGCATGGGAGTCCTGGGTGGAGGCTGTGGGGACCCTGTCATCAGGAGGAGGTTGGCAGTAGAGCTAAGCAGACAGACCCAAGGAGGCTTTATGTGGGGTATGTCCTTGAGGGGATCAGGTCACCCCTTGTGGGGTTAAGAATGAGTTGGGTGAGGGGCTAGAATTGGCAATATGAAGAGGGATTGGGGCTGAAGGATTCTGAGCACAGAAGCTTGTGCCTGGGTTGTGCCATGATCTTTGAAGGCTGATACTGGGAGGAGAGGAAGTGAGGGGTGTGTAGATTAGGAAGCTACTGTGAAGGACCAGGGTGGGGCAGGGCTAGTATAGTAAAAGGAAGAGGGATGTGGAGGACCGGACAGCATGGGGTAGAGGGACCACACACCAGAGGGCCAGCAACAAGCTGAGTGCCCAGTCTGGGCTACTGTGTGCCACTGGTCAGCAATGTTAAGGACAAAACAGAGTGGCTGCAGGACTCTGGCTTTAGAAGCCTAAGCTGACAATGGGAGGCCGGAAGGGAACCAGGAATGAGAAGCTAAAGCGAAGGGGTTGGGGAGTAGGACGTGGGGGGGGATGAGGGTGGGGAAGGTTGGGGTGGAAGAGGTGGGGAGAAGGATGGAAGAGGAGAAGATGAAACCTGATGAGAATAGGCCAGAACAAACGGACCTGTTCTCAGGCAGCCTGGCTGCTCTCCAAGACCTTTGTGGGAAGGGCAGCAGAGGACACAGGTGTGCAGGGGGGAACGGGGTGGGGCTTTTGTGGGTTCCAGTTAAGGTAGGGAAACAAGTGCCTGTTTACATGCTAAGAAAGAGAAACTTAGTCTGAGGGAAGGGGAGCGTGTATGTGTGTGCATGTATGGGGGTGTATGTGTGTGTATGTGTTTTTTTTGTGTGTGTGTACACGTGTGTGTGTGTGTGTGTGTGTGTGTGTGTGTGTGTGTGTGTGTGTTTAGGCATCAGTCCAAGCAGGTCATCAGGTATGGCCCCAGGTCAGTGGGATGAGTGCCTGAGTGCCTGCCTGGGATACTGTCTCCAGGGAGGCAGTTGTGGGGAGGTGGAGACAGTCTTATTTCTCCTGCAGCTGGAGGTTGCTCATCTCTGCTAGGGGTGGCCTGGAAGAGTTGTGTGTTCATCTTCCCTGCCCCCCATTGTTGGTATGATTGTCCACAGCCACCAGTCTTCAGCAACTCCTCAAACAGGCTGAGTTCCAGGAGTGAGATTTCTTTAGAATGTTTCTGAGGAGGGGAGGCGTGTTTGGAGTGCTCCTTGGGTTTCCAGAATCTTGCAGATTTCTGCACCTGCTGAGGTCACACCCCCAGCCTGCTCCACAAACAGACCCAGGGAGATTGGTGGTAGGGAAGTTCCCTCCTCCCCTTGCCCTGCCTTCCAAGGCACTCAACCATGTTCCTGCTCCGTTCTCACACTTGCCAGGGAATCTGGAGTCACAGAGGTGGGACAGGAACACAAGGAGTCCCAAGTCACCTGTAAACACTGCCCTCTCTGGCCCCAGCAACCTTGGGCCTATCCATTCCTTGGGGCCCAGGAGGCTTCTTCTGGAAATTAAACAGGTGTTTAATTTCGTTCCCTGCAGAAGTGACACTGCAGGTTCCCTGGAAATGTGCAATTTCTCCTGTTACCTAGGCCATTTTCTTCCTGTCCCCAACTTGCCATTTCTCCTGTGAGCACCACCTGGGCAGTGAGGAGGACAGCTGGGGACCTAGTGTGAGCTCCCAGCTCAGCTCCTGGCTCTCAGCAGCTGGTGGAGGGATTGAAGTGGAAAACTAGAAGAGAGAGAGAGACTCAGTAGCATTGAGCCTAAGCTGGCCCTTCCATTGCTTTTCTCTTTTCAGTGTGTGTGTGTGTGTGTGTGTGTGTGTGTGTGTGTGTGTGTGTGTGTGTGTTTCTGCATATGTGTGGGTTACTTGGAATGCAAATTCCAGCAATCACTTTAACCACTGAACCATCTTCCCTTCTCCCAGCTAGGCAGTTATATGGGAAGGGGACAGAGTAGATTCGAGGTGTAACATGAACTTACCCTCCCTCATCACAAACATTTGAGTGTAGGAAGGAGGCTTGGGTTGCACAGGACTCAGGTACTAGTGCCTCAAGTTGCTGTGGAAGTCAACTCCAACCTTCCCTTACAGGATACAGTGGAACGTGGACAGTGGAATATTATTCAGCCTTGAAAATGAAGAGATCCTGATATGTGGGATGATACCATAGACTTGAGGTCTTGAGGACACTCCCTTAAAAGGAACAACTGCTGTGAGATTCCTCTTCTGTGAGGAATGAGGGCCATCGAGTACATAGAGATGGAGACCTGAAGGGGAAAGATCCAGGGCTATGGGAGGAGAGCAGGGCATTGTTAAATGCCCGAGTTTGTGTTTTGTGAGAGGACAAGAGCTCTAGAGATGACGGCACTGCGGGCTGCAAAGCAAAGCGAGTGCACTTAACCGCTGCAGAACTGGACACTTACAGATGCTTAAAGTGGCAAATTTCGTGGTAAGTGGCTTTATCACAGCGAAAAAGAGCTCAGTGGGGAATTTGCCCAAGGGTAACAGGAAGTGGACCTGAAATGGAAGCCAAAAGGGTTGACTAAGGGATGCACTTGCTTTATCCTGACAGTTTTCCCACTAACCACTGAAGCAAAATGTTGAGAAAGATCATGGTAGGTTAACAAAACTGAGGCACTGTGCAGCAACTGGAAATTCCTCTGGACTGAAAGTGCTGGGACTCAGCCCGGCCATGGCACCTGTTGGATAGAGGTGGAAATGACTCTGGCATCAGAAAAGAAGTTCTCCCAGTCTGCCCTGGGTGCAGTGCAGAGAGAGGTTAAATGCACACAAAAAAAATCAGGAGTCCATCACAAAAGTCCCAAAGCTACAGTGGAGGGGCAGGAGGGAGCAACTTGGGGTGCTCCTAGGCAGCAGGTAATCACAGGGTAGAGGGAGAGATGAATGGAAAACTGTGGTGTGTGTATGGGGGGGGAGCTTTCCTGGGTGTGGTTGTCGCCTTAGCAACTATCTAGAGTGGGATGTGTCACATGTGTCCTGAGGTTTGTACCAGGCTTGTCTAACTGAGTGGGACTGAAGAGAATTAATCAGTTCTCTGGGTCTCAAGCCACTAAAACTCTGCTTATGTTAGCTAGGCTTTCAACTCCAGGATCTGTGAATTTCAACTCCAGCCTATGTCATTTGGGTCCATTCTTCCCTTTCCCATCTTTCTTGCTTTTGAGATAGGGTCTCACAGTCCATTCTGGTCTCCGACTCACTATATAAGTGAGGCTGGTCTTGAATTCCTGGACCACTCCTGCTTCTACCTCCTGAGTGCTGTGTTTACCCAACAGGTGCACACCCAGTTCTGCTTTTTTGACTCTGTTTTGGTCTCTCCTGTTTTCCATCTTTTCTGGCTTAGACTACCAAGTGCCAGAATTGCGGATGCAGGCCACCATGCTCATCTCTGGCCTGGCTCCGGTCTTTTTCTAAAACAGAATGTTCACTAGGACTTCCTCCCCCAGTTTGGGAGTGTTCCCCTCTTTCCTAGGGATCCCAGCCAAAGGCTCAGTTCTTACTGGCTGACCACCCAGCAGCTAGCTAGGCCCTGCACTCAGAAAGTGGTCTAGGCTGGGGCTGGGGACCTGAGAATGCAGTCAAGTAAATACTAAAGGGAGTCCGGGATGGTACTTTTAGATGGAATAATGGATTTCTGGGAAGTGGGAGCACCAGGAGTCCTCCAGGTGGCTGGAGCAAGGGCCACAGTCAGCTCTTCTCTAGAGCACAGCTGCACCCAGCCTGGCTCACTCCCTCCCCAGCCTCCATCCTGCTCCACAAAATGCACTAATTCTCACCTCCTGGTTCCTTTTCACACACATTGCCAACCACCCAGGATGCTGGGTGTATTCTGGTCCCTGCTTAGGTGCCAGAGACACATTCTGGTGGTGCTTCACCTGCCAGCTGACACCCCCATCGCTCCCCTGCTGCACTACAGGAGTTCGTGGGAACTGGTGGCTGGTGTGCCTTTGGTTACTTACTGATTTCTCTTGCTTTCTCCTCCCACCTGGCAAAACCTAGGCCATCTGGGGTAGCATGGCTGCCATGGCTACACACAGTGTCAGTCTACTGGGGGGTGGGAGCAGGAAGAACTTCCTCACACAGGGGAAGGACATTAAGGTTAGCTAAGTGAGCAAGAGGGCATTGTCTATAATGAGCAGCTGGGATCACTCCAAGATCCTGCCGTTAGCCTCCAGGCCTTCCCTGCACCATGCCAATGGGCTCCTGGACTGTCTGCAGGCTGGGTAGCTGTCTGTCTTTCTCAGGGCAATGGGAGTGACTGCAGGGTGCTTCTAGCTTTGCCTCTTCTGGTCTAACTCTCATTCATTCATATAGCTCACACAATGCCTTCCAGGCTGGTGCTGGACTCTGGACATAATGATGAGTCAATGCAGATTCTGGGACTAGAGAATGATGTAAAATGAAGTCTGCATACGTTGGAGGAGAAACCTTGACATCACAAAAAGAACTCCTCTTGGAGGCATGGAAACTAGGGTGGAGATGGGCACTGCCTCTCAGAGATGCTGGCTACACACAGTGTCGGTCTACTGGGGGTGGGGGCAGGAAGAACTTCCTCACACAAGGGCAGACATGCTCCAGCCCAGGATGCCACTGAGGAGACATGGTCCAGCCTCAGGCACAGACAGAATGAAGATAAGGAAGCAAGAATCTGGAGTGGCAGGATGCTGGGAAATCTGGAAGGTGGCTTGAACTCCATCAAAAAGCAATGGTCTCACTGTGAGGGATTCTGGGTGGTGTCGGGTCTGGCCTGAGTTGTCATAGTTGCCTGGATCTGACTGACACTGTGAACCTGTCAGCCAGCCATATTTATATTCCAGATGCAATGGTCACTTTTTGCTTATTTGTTTGTTTTGAGACAGTGTCTCATGTAGCCCAGGCTGACCTCAGCTATGTAGCCAAGGATGACCTTGAACTCCTCCTGATCCCCTTGCCTCCATCTCTCAATAGCTGTGATTATGGTTATGTACCACCACATCCAGTTTATATAGAGCTAGGGATTGAACCCAGAGTTTTGTGTATGCTAGGCAAATGTTCCATCAACTAACCCATCCCTCACCCTCACCCTCACACTCACACTCACCCCCACAAGCTCCACCACTCACTCAAAAAACAAACAAACAACTATGTCCTGGCCTCTGTACTCTTTGGCTGGGAAACTACAGCCTGTTTGAAAGTCATCTTTGACCTGGCATTCTGGTTTAGTATGTTTGCTGTCTGACTGAATTGGCTACCTCGGGGCCCTTTCTTACCTTCTCTGTTTAAAGATAATGCTTCCTGCTCACTGTCCCTGACTGTCACTGGGAGGCAGTTACTGCTTCCCACCAAGCCTCTGGTTGGACTTCCTTGAACCTCAATTTCCCAAGGCTCACCCACGGAACACAAGGAAACATTCTTGTTTAAAGCCCTAAAGGCCTGCAGGCTCCTGGATTTTCTTTGTCTTTGCTACATTTGCTGCTACAGAGCAATTTGGGACGCTCAGCCTGTGACTCAAATGCCCTGGGGATCCCCAGTCTCTCCAGCAGAGGCAGCAGCTCTGTCACCTCTGCTGCTCAAGTCACACACACACACACACACACACACACACACACACACACACACACACACACACACCAGGCTGAGCCCCTGCTGCTAGTCTCCAGGAAGAAGAGTGGGAATGGGGCCGAGGGAGCTCATTTAATGGGAACTTACTGAGAAAGAGGAAGGAGGATATGAATATAATTGGGTGATAATAGTTACTCATCATGAGTCTTTTTTCAGCACCTACTGTGTGCCAGAAAACACTTTCAGCTAGGTAGTTTATAGTCGTGGACACAGTGGCATCTTTTCCCTAGCAACACTGGTATCCTCTGGGGAAGAAGCTACAATAGCTGACCATCACCCATGAAAACCACCAGCTATGTATGGAGGTTCATGTCTCAAACCTACAAAATAAAGAAAAACTTAAAAACCCAGGTTCTCTGTCACAGTGACCATATGTCAAGGACTCGGTGGCAATAGGTGGCTGTTGACTGTGGTCCCAGAGCATGTTCAGACAGCACTGCTGGAGACATGTAGGGAAAGGAGTAAAATGGGAAAAATTAATAAAAGTCTAAAACTTGGACTCCAAAGCCCAAATAGAAAAACTCTTAAGACTCTCTGAGTTCCCAAAAAGGGCAGCCGGACAGATAAGGTTAAACAAAGAACTGTGTACAGAGGCCTGGGAACAGATAACATCCCCAAGCTGTTTCAACATTTCTCTGTCCTAAAGAAGATTAGATAGTTGTCAATTTGTAGTTGTAAAAGTCCCTGCCTAGGAGATAATTAACAAATTATTTCCTCTACATCTTCCTGCTTATTTGTATCCTGCTTAAACATAGTTATTGTTTTAGTCTATGTAACCATAAAAACTTTGTAATCTCAAGACATCCAGTCTTTTGCGCTTTCCTCTTTAAAACCCCCTCAGACGGAAAGCAGGAATCCACTTGTTCCCGAATGAGTGTTGTTCTTGCTGCAGCTTGATTCAATAAAGAAACTTTTGTTCTTGAATTCCGTGAGTTCTCTCCTTGGCCATGGTCTTTGTGGGGTTCCAAGATCTGGGCATAACAGTAGCAACAGGTGGGCACTTTGAGATCAGTGGAAAGGGGAAGGTTTGGGGGTCTAGAGAGAAGAGCAGGGATGCTGCTTGGATAAAAGAGTCAGTGAGGAGGGGGGTCGAGCAGTGAGGACAGTGAGGACATGTGTAAGGAAGTGCTCCCTGGGAGGAATGTGGGGAAAGACTACTCCAGCCAGAGGAACAGCAAGCTAGCATGTGCAAAGGCCCTGGGGTGCTAGCAAGGCTGGTCTGCTGGAAAAGGAAACAAAGTGAGAGGGCTGGGTTGGCTTGGAGAAACAGGATAAAAGTAAGACACAGCACGTGATGGAGGATGAGGACATTTGGTGCCTTAACCAGCATGAAGAAGACTTAGGGTGTGACAGAAAAACACTGGCAAGAGTCGAATTGCAAGGGGAAGGATATGATTTTCAGGTTAGGGGAATCACCTAGATGCTGGGGAGGAGGCTGCTAAGCCAGATGGTTTTCACCAGGGCGAGCGGCAGAGACCAGCCAGGACTGTGCAAACTCTGCCTTGCGATGGGCGGGGGAGCCCAGTTCTGGAGTGATCACAGTACTTCTAAAGTTGGGGAACCCAGAACCCTTGGCCTCCCTACTATACATCCTTCAGGTTGTATGACTGTCATTCCACACTGAGCTTGGATGTCACTCAAAGCCTGAAGTAGCTTCCAGGGGTCAGGTGGCCTTAGCCCCACCTGAAACCCTATTCACCCCACTTCACCCTCCAGCCTCAGCCTCAGGGTGGGTGACTCTGTGGGTTTTGGACTGCATTCACGCTGCAGCAGTCTGCCTTGCTGCACGAGTACCTGGCCACCTCCAGTCACGTCATTTATAACCTGGGAGTGTGTGAGGAGTTTCTACCCTGGAAGAAACTTCTCTGGTGGGGTGGAGCCTGGGATAAATGGCTTTCCAAGGCTCTTCTTAGAAGCTGCTCCAGTTCCCAGGCCTCCAGCCCCATCCCCATCACACACTGCTGGACCGAGGTCAAGTTCAGTTAAGCCCCACTCTTGAGCAACAGAATTCCAGGTTCAATGAGAGACCTTTATCCAAAAACAAGGTGGAGAGTTGTAGAATAGTATTAATGATGTGTTACATTTGTTTATGCTGTGGAACATTTGTTTAATGATGCAAAGGTGTGCTGCATTCTTTTATGTTGCACTTGTTTAACGATGTGAAGCTATATTACTTTGCCTGTCTAAAACACCTAATAAAGAGATGATCTGCCAATAGCAAGACAGGAGAAAGGATAGGTGGGGCTGGCAGGTAAAGAAAATAAATAGAAGGAGAAATCTGGGAGGAGATGGAGGAGTGAGAGAAAGTCGGGGTGGGGGGAGAGGAAGACTCCAGGGGGCCAGCTACCCAGCTACACAGCAAGCCACGGAGAAAGAAGTAAAGAAAGGTATACATAAATAGAGAAAGATAAAAGCCCAGAGATAAAAGATAGACAGGATAATTTAAGCTATGAAAAGCTGGCTATAGCCAAACTAAGGCTAGGTATTCATAAGAAAGAATAAGCCTCTGTCTATTTATTTGGGAGGCGGGTGGCTGGTTCCCCCCAAACAGTCAAAGAGCAAAAGATTTAAAAAAAAAAAAAAACAACTACAGAGAGTGACTGAGGAAGACACTAGACACTGACCTCTAGTACCCACACATGCACATACAATGTGACAGTCCTCCCCAAGGTGGACCTGACCGTCATACAGAGAACACTGGTTAAACAAAATGCCAGATTAAATAAAGTCAAGGCCTCTTCACCCTGGGATTTTACTATCTTTCTTTAGAGTAGTAGTATTAAAGAAAGGGTCTCCAGGAGCCCAGATTGGCCTCAAATTCATCATGTTGCTGAGGATGACCTTAAACTGCTGTTCCTCAATCTTGGGATATAAGCTTGTGCCATCATGGCCAGTAAATGTGGTGCTGAGGATGGAACCCAGGCTTTGCATGTGCTAGGGAAACACTGTACCAGTTGAGCTTGGCCCCCAGCCCTCACTCTGCACTTCCAGGCTTGACACTTCAGAGGGGCATTTCCTGAATTCGATTGCCTGGGAAACCCTAGCTCAGGAGAGGACCATCTTTGAGGGTTTCTGCCCTTAAATTAGGCACTTGCTGTAGGGTTTGGCAAGCCCCACCTGTCCCAGATGGACAGACTGCCTCTGCCAGATGGGGGTTTCCCTAAGTCTGGCCTCACTGCCTGGGGAGACAGTGTTCCCTCTCTTGCCTGCTCTGCGGAGAAGCCATGAGTCAGTGTCTTGGGCTGCCAGCTCCAGGGTAAGAGAAAGGATGTGTGTGGCAAGAGGGCATTGTAGCTTTCCTAGCTTAAAGAGCAACTGCCAGCTCCAGGGCAGAGCCAGCTAAGGTGAAGCATTTGCTGAGGAGCGAAGCCTGGGTTGAGGTGTAGGGGTGGGAAGATGCTGGCTCAGTCAGTAAAGTGTTCGCTGTGCAAGAAAGAGAACCTGAGATTGGATCCCAACATCTACATAAAAAGGAAGTTGCAGTTTGATTCATGTAATCTAATTCCTGGTAGACAGAGGGATCCCTGGGGGTTACTAGTCAGCCAGCCTAGCTAAAAAAAAAAACATGACCTCCAGGTTCAGGGAGAGACCCTGCCTCAAAAACAAGGTGAAGTGCAAGAGAGGAAGGTACCCAATGAGACTTCTGCACTAGCGAGCTGACACACACACACACACACACACACACACACACACACACACACACACACACACACACTCACATCCATGTGCACATACAAACACATAATCACATCCCTACAATTCTCCTGTAGAGCAGGTAGAGGCTGCTCCTCTGGGCTTTAGAGTGTTCCCACTGCCATCACTGTCTGGGCCTGAGATGGGATAAAAAGAGAAATTGTGGGAACACAGAAGGAAAAGGGGCCACCCATCCCAATTGTCTGATTGAAGCCTTTTCCAGATGAAAGTCAAGAATTTTAACACTGTCAAGGTTTGGAAGATGCCAACAAAGAGGTAAGATTTCTTTTTTTATAGCACTGTTTCCAACAGGAACACACTGAGCCCTGCTTAAGGTCTGAGGGTGCACAACCTTTACCCCTTCCCAGTTGGAAACCTCCAACTTTCCAAAATTCTCATCAGAAATCTCCCTTACAGTGGAAGGGCATGCCTAACCCGCCTTGTACAACCTGCAGTTCCTGGTTTCATTTCTTTTTCTATTTTAGTTCTATTTGTTAACTTCCCAGTTTAACTTTCATTCCTTTCTGACATATAGCCATATGAATTTGAGGTCACGTTCCTGAAAATGTACTAAAATTACTTATGCTTGCCTGTAACTTTTTAAAATGCTGGTGAGAGAACACCACAAACATTCCACTATTTAAGCACACCTTTTCTTTTCTTTCTTTTTTTTTTTTTTAAAGAGGCAGAGTGGCACAGATAGGAACAAAGCAAAAAAACAATTAGACAAAAACCAAGTAAGAGTAAAAATGCTAATTTCATCAATCTTTGTCCCCATCTTCCCCATATAGCCCTGGATGGCCCAAAGGAATTGCAGGCCTGCATTATCATATCCACCTTCCTCTCTTTCAAATATTTAAATGAACTTGGTGTGTCTAAGTTTAAACTCTTCCAGTTAAATGGAAGGCTGGTATGGATGGAGCTATTGTTACAAGGACAGAGAGGTATAAGGTAAGCAAATGGTACTACTGGGTGCTGGCCATCCATACACACACTCTAGTTAGATCAGACTACCCACTTGGCTGGGATCAGAGACTGCCCCGGGCCTTTTAGATCATTCTTTCTTAATTGGGTTCTATTTTATTCCATATTTTTTGTTCCACTATTTTGTAATTGGGGCAAGGTGAGAATTTCAATTACTCTAAGAATACTTAGTCATACCTCAAACTGTCTTACTCAGATATTTTTATCCTTCGGAATATATACCTAAATTCCATCTACAGTTATTTTAAAGATACACAGTAAGTCAGCTGAAAAGACAGGTGGGGCATAGGGCTAAGGACTACCACCACTCTGGGGCATGGCTCTGGTGAGTGAGTTGCTCAATGGTGGTGAGCAGGACCATCTAGTGAGTCTTCTCCAGGAAGTCTTGCGGCACCTGAGGCATTGCTGGTACACCAGTGCCAAATCCAAGTCATTGTCATAACAGGGATCTTCAAAAATAAGTTGTTTCTGTGGATCATTGATGGAGGATGTCTTTCTGTATGCTGTGAATATAAGTTTCTCTTATTGGTTGATGAATGAAGCTGTTTTGTCCAATGGACAGCCCAGACTTAGCCAGTCAGGAAATCCAAACAGGGATAGAGAAAAGTAGTAGGTGGAGTCAGGGAGAAGCCATGTATCTCCCATGGAAGCAAGAGACCCATGCATTACAGGTAAGCCAAGACCATGTGGAGATGCACAGATTAATAGAAATGGGTTAATAATTAAGAGAGAGTTAGCCAATAGGAAGCCTGAGCCTTCAGCCAGACAGTGTATAATTAACATAACCCTCTATATGTTTATTTGTGTCTAAACCTCTCCAGGACCGGGTGGGACAGAAATTTCTGTCAACATGTGGTACCCTAATGTTTGGCAAGAATTTCCATGTGAAACCTGACAAAAGCTTAAAAAGGGCTACACACAAAAACAAACAAACAAACAAAAAACAAATTCAAATATGACTTATTGGTAGCAATAATTTCTTGGGTGGGCTCTGTTTGTAGAGGCAAGCAGAAGTGCATCTCCCTTAAGAGAGGCTTCCTGATTCAACATTAGTGGCAAAAACCTCTTTTAAGAGGCCCTGCTACCAAACAATTAACTGGTGTTTATGTGCAGCCAGTGGCATGCTTCTTGGTGGCCATATGGACCTAGAAACTCCGCAGAGTTGTGGAAATAAACATGGCTCTCACCAGTACCTCCAACATGAAGCTAGACTCTCAGGTAGCCAAGGAATGGGGTGGAGCCGGTCACCATTTTAATCCTAGCCAAGCTGTTTAGCAGCTTAAAGACTCAGATGGTCAGAAAAAGATAGAGATATACAGTAAAGACTGATTCGGGTGAAGAAAAACCTCTAAATGGTTTACAGTGTGTTTAAAAATATACAGAGGCTTGGGAGAGAAAAGAAAAAGGATAGAGAAAGTCCTTAAAAAAGAAATAGAGTAGCTGGATGTGGTGGCACATGCCTTTAATCCTAGCATTCCAGAGGCAGGGGCAGAGGCAGAGGCAGGTGGATCTCGGTGATTTCAAGGCCAGCCTGATCTATAGAGTGAGTTCCAGGACAGCCAAAGATACACTGAGAAACCTTGTCTCAAAAAAAACCCTGAAAACTAAAAAACAAAAATAAGAGAATAGAGTAATAAAAGCCACGTAAAGAGGGAAAGTACATAGAGGGTCTGGATTCTGTATGCTACTGTGTTGTCTTTAAATTGTTTGACTGCTGAGGAAGTAGCAACAGATGCTAAAAGACATTTGATTATAAATGCTGCTGGATTAACTCAACCTATATATTTTGAAAATGCCTTAACTTCCAAGATTTAAGTCAAAAGATATGTTACTTTGGAGGTTTTGCTTTTGTTTCCACAGGAAGTGAGAGGTGGTGGATTCATTCTGCACTAAGAAAAATAAGGTTTGATCAAGGAAGACTCTCTAAAAAATCCCCAAATGCAATGAATGGCCCAGATGATCCTACATTTCAGAGCACCTCTGTTGCAGGTTCTTTTGAGTTCTGCATCCAGAACAGCTTCAAGGCTGCTGGTTGAGAAGATCCAGCTTCACAGACTACTCTAGCCAGAACTTGACCATAATCCTAAATTTTCTTTGGGTCCTCATAAGATTACCAGTGCCCCCAGTCCACAGGAAGTAGTCTAGAAAACTGTGCCCACATTCTCAAAAGTAAATTATGGATGTTTGTCTTTGTTTACTGTGTTGGACAAGAGTTGTTATAGATAATGGTCAAGAAAAAAGCTAAACAAAGAAGATTTGATTCAGGATTATTGTTTTGCAAAGAAAAAAGGGGGAAATTCTATGGGATAATGCTCTTGTTCACTGTAAAGATTTGTCACTCATATTGGTTCAATAAAATGCTGATTGGCCAGTAGCCAAGCAGGAGTATAGGCAGGGCTACCAGACTAGGAGAATATTATTTTAAGGTGTGTGACTTTTGTTTATGCTGCATTTATTTAGCTCTGTGAAGCTGTGATTTTTTTGCCTGTCTAAAACACCTGATGGCCTAATAAAGAGCTGAATGGCCAATAGCAAGGCAGGAGAAAGACTAGGGCTGGCAGGCAGAGAGAATAAATAGAAGGAGAAATGAGGAAGAGAGAAGCAATGAGAGAACAAGGGGAGGAGGATGATGGGGGGGGCAGTCACCCAGCCTGCCAGGGAGTAACAGTGAAAGTAAGATTACAGAAGTAAGAAAAGGAAAAAAGCCCAGAAGCAAGAGGTAGTTGGGTATAATTTAAGAAAAGCTGGCAAGAAACAAGCCAAGCTAAAGCCAGGCATTCCAACTAAGAATAAGCCTCCATGTGTGAGTTATTTGAGATCTGGGTGGTGGGCCCCCCAAAATCCAGAAAAGTAAAACATTACACAACACCCATTATGTTCTGACTGGTCACAAAGCTGAGCTTATGAAGAACACGGAGCAAAGAAAGATAGGGAAGAGAAAAGGCGGGGCTGGAGAGATCATTCCGCCGTTTAGGAGTGATTGTTGCTTACAGAGGACTCTGGTTCTGTTTCCGGCACCCACAAGACAGCTCACAACCACCTGCAACTCCACTTCCAGGAAACCAACACTTTCTTCTGGCCTCCTCAGGGACTGCATGGCAACAGTGCATAGCCACACACACAGGCAAAGCACCCATACACATAAAATACAAATAAATTTGAAAGAGAGAGACAGAATGAAGACAGGGTTCATACCCCTCACTGCTGTGGAACAGGTTGGGAAAGGTTTTGTCCTCTTTTCTTGGACCTCAACATCCTTTATCCTGTCTGTTTGGGGGCTGAGCTGGCGATCTCACCTTAAAGAGGTGCTGGTGGTGGTATGTTTCTGATGTGCTCTTTCTCAGCATCTCTTAGCCCAGTAACCCTCTCATTCAGGGAACTGTTCCCGTCTACATCCAAATCACCCCTAAGCTGTACCTGCCCTGCTGGACCCAGCCTGCTGCCTTCTCACTTACATTCTGGGTCCAAGTGGGCTCAGCAATTCCTTTCTGCTGGGAACCACAGTCTGTCTAAGGCTCACGGGAACTAGCTTCCACTAGTTTTCAGTCTAGCTATGCTGAGCCTCTGCTGACACTGGCTGGATTAAGAGGCTGTATATGGAGAGAAGAGCCCAACATCATGTCTACCCAGCTCCTGCAGACCCTCCTGCTATATACCCTTGGAGGCTCTACTAGCCACCTATGGAATTCACAAATAAGTCCTGGGTGTTTTAAGTTACCAAGAGTTGGGCTGCTTTGGTATGCACATTTCTGCATCACCTCCTAGCCTCCTACAATGGATAATCCCACCCACCCTCAGGCTCAGCTAGTGACTGGGGGAGATAGAAACCCTGGAGAGTCTGCACATACAGGAGCAAGAGGACTTGGAGCCCAAGGCCGGTCCTCTGAACTAGCACTGCAGACTAACACCGCGGGGACAGCAACAAACACCCACTCGGGGTTTTCCACTGGAGGAGCACATTTGTAAATGGGACAATTTCACAGCACTTTGCTGATGTCCAACCCACTGGCACTGCTGAGGCCAGAGCTAGAAAACAGTCATTTCCCTCTCCAAATTGCCACCGCTGAACTTCCTGCCGTGCTGGGCTCCGGTGATGGAAATTAATTCAGTAGATGAAAATCTGGCAGAAAAGAAGGAAAATGGACGTGCTGGGCAGGGGATGGCTCTGAGCAGGAGTTCAGAGACACAGCATCAATGGATCCTGTGCTCAATGGAGGCACACAGGGCACTGGGCTTCACAGGCATCCAGTCCAATCTAAACCCCTCTCTTTCTCTATGTCTGTCTCTCTTCCTGTTTGTCTTTCTGTGTGTGTTTCCCTGTTTCTGTTTCTCTCTGTGTGTCTGTCTATTTTTTCTCTCTCCCCCTCACCCTTCTTTCTCTCTCTCCCCTCTCTCCCCTCTCTCTCCCTCCTCCTCCCTGCCTCCAGTACCTGTCATTCAGACAGCTCAGAGACCTGCATGGCACCTGCTTCCCCACAAGTTCCTCCATGGATTAGAGGCTGTGGTCCAAGGAGGGTCCCACACTAGGAACCACGGATCTGAAATTTAAACTCTTAAAAAACTGGTGTTTTCTTTTTTTTCATCTCACGGTATGCAATAGGGTGATTATGTAGTTCCCCAAAATGTCAGTAGTTGCTTGGAGCTGCAAATTCTCTCCTCAGATGGCTTTACCTTATTGTGTCGTTATCCTCTTCCCTCTCCTCCTCCTCATTAGTTTTTAACATTTATTTTTATGTACGAGTGCTTGGCATGTATGCCTGAATTACAGAAGAGGGCATCAGATCCCATTATAGATGGTTGTGAACCATCATGTGGTTGCTGGGAATTGAACTCAGGACCACTGGAAGAGCAGCCAGTGCTCTTAACCACTGAGTCATCTCTCCAGCCCTAACATAGTTATTATTGAGGTCTCATGGTCACAGGATGGCTGCTACAGCTTCAGACTTCATGTATATTCTGAGATGGCAAAGGTCTCTTGGAGCCTTATCTCCAAACCCCATATAATTTCATATCTGCCAGTTTTGACTGGTGAAATGAGTCTCCAGCCTGCTGAGATCAAAGAGATGGAAAACTAGATTACCACTAAATGGGGGACTTAATAGAGCCACATTGCCAGCAGGTACATGAATTGGGATGGGGGAAATTTGCAGTCATTAAACATTCTACCAGGGACTGGGGATATAGCTCAGTTGGTACCATCTACCCTAGGCTTGATCTCTTGTATTACACAGTCAGGAAGGATATGGTGGTGCATGCCTGTAATCCAAGCACTCAGAGGTAGAGGCAGGAGGATCAGAGGTTTAAGGTCATGAATGTGAAAAAAAATGTGATTGCAACAGCCAGAGGCCATTCCCTGAGCCAACAGGGGACTTGCTCCCTGTCTGGTCTATGTGACATTGGCTACTAGAGTTCATAGAGGCTTGTGCTTGTCATGGCCAAAAAAAAAAAAAAAAAAAAAAAAAAAAAAGCCCAGTGCAAACTGGAACAGCCAGAGCCAGGTCAAGACCTCCTGGCAGAGGGCGGCTGTGGTTGTAGGATAGTGTCCTCTTGGCCTCATGTAATTCCTGATGCAGCCAGGCTGGCGTGCATGCAGTCCTATAGCTGCAGCTGCTTACCTCAACTCCTTTCCTCAGGCAGCTGGGACACAGGGCAGTGTCTCATAGTTGTCAATTAGGGAGTCAAACTGCCATAGCACCCCTACAGCTTAGCTTATTTAAAAGTAAAAAAGTTAAAATGGGTGCTACAATAAAGGTGTACAGTTAACAACACTGCCACAGTACTTAAAAGCTGTTCTCTGCAAAATACCCATGGGGAGAGTTGGGGCACTTTGGGTATTTATTAGGGACCTCACCAAAAAGTCTGAGGGACTCAGTCCAACGTCTTGTATTCTCTGCCTTCTCACTGTGTGGGAACACAGCCATAGGTGCCATTGTGGACACTGAGTTGGTTGCTCCATAATTTTGCACTTTCAACTTCCAGAACTGGGAGGAAAAACAAAACAAAAACCAAAAACAACAATAAAACCCTCCTGCTGCTTATAAATTAAACCAGTGTAAAGCATTTTGTTATAGCTATTTAAACAGGCAAAGAAATTCAGCCTAATGTTTTAATTATTGCTGTGTTTAACTTTGGTTTTCTTTTTGAAAGAGGGCCTCATGTATCCCAGGCTGGCCTCAGACCCACCAAGTACTGAAGGATGACTCTGAACTCTTCATCTTCCCATCTCCACCTCCTGCATTCCTGGATTTGCTATGTGCAACCATGTCATTTTTGCAATGCTGGGATCAAGCCCAGGCCTTCAAGAATGCTATGGAAGCCCTCTATCGGCTGAGGGCATCCCCAGCCTTTGTCAGCTTAATGTTTTGGTAGCACATGAGAAAGAGAAATGTTTAAGAACTGAAGCAATGACTGTCTCCGGGCTTTTCAGGAGCCTGCCAGTGGTTTTCTCCTGTGTTGGCTGCCAGAGGCAGTTGTTTAGTGTGTTTCTTCTGTAATCAAGCACACTCACTGTCTGGGGATGTTAGGTACTCCTCAAATGGTCCTCAAAGCAGCACAGGCTATAGGTAAATATCAGGATTGCTCTTGGGCAGCTGTAAAGCTCTTCCTCCAGAGCACTGTCCTCCCGTGCTCTGAGTCTTTGGCACAAGGTTCACAAGTCCTCTCTCCTTCCCCAGCACTTGTCAAAATATTTTTTTCCAAACAGTATCTCACTACTGTGACGGAGCTCTGGTGCCAGCTGTTAGGTTAATAAGAGTGCCTCCACTCCACACCCATCTTGTTTTGTTTTGCCTGTGGACCCAGAGTCCAGAATTTTTACTCCTTTGATCTCTGAATAGAAAACAAAACCACAGGGACTATAGCTCTGGGCCCAAGGAGAGAAGCATGCAGGGTAGAGTTCAACACACACACACACACACACACACACACACACACACACACCTGCATCATGGGAAGGTAGATCAGAGAGCATCAGGTGGGGACAAAGAGGCTAAGGTTGGATGTCACATGTCACATGGAGATTCCAAAGTCACAGCATGAGCCTTTGAAAGAGTGGAATTTTCTAAGCTGTTCTTGGGCATGATGGTAAGGGACACAGGAGTCTTGCTTAGTCAAACAGGTTTAAGAGGGAGCTGGGAGCCAGTTGGTGGTGGTTCACACCTTTAATTCACAGCACTCTGGAGGCAGAGGCAAGAGGATCTCTGTGAGTTCAAGGCCAGCCTGATCTACAAAGAGTTCCAAGACAGTCAGAGCGAGCTGTTATGCAGAGAAACTCTGAATTGAAAAGCCTGAGAGAGAGGGAAGAGGGAGGGAGAGCTGGGACATGCTTACTATGTTTGCCAGCCATCCAAATGTGCCCATGGGACAGCTTCAAAATGACTTGTTTTGACTCAGGCTTTAGAGATATCAGTTCTACTCCTATGCTCTGTTGGTTCCTGACCCACAGTGAGGCAGGATGTCCTGATAGCTGCAGCATGGGACATAGAGCTGTTCAATCCCCAGGAGACAGAGAGCAGAGAAAAAACAGCAGAGGACAGACTTGGATGTGCCCTTCCCTTGTCTCCACCAGAGCTGCTTCCTGCAGCCAGGTTCTGCTACCCACTGCTCATATACTGAGGATTCACTGAAGGAAGTAGCATCCTCTCATACCACAGACACACCCTGGGCTTTAGATAGTCAGTGGTGTGGCATTGTGTCTGGGAGTTCAGCATCAGCAATAGAGAAAGTGATGGATGATGAAAAACTCAAGTTAGTGGCAGGTCACCATGGCAACGGATACTAGGAGGAAGACTACCCAAAGGCTGTGAGACTACCAGAGAGGCCATGCCTGGGGATCAGAAAGGTTCTCCAAAGAGCTGTCATTTCACCTGAGAATGGAGTGCTGCCCCCAGGCTGGGTGCTCTCAGAGGTCAAAGGCAGCAAGCAAAGTCCTGCAGTGGGAGGAGTGGGAGGTGTCCAGAGTACAACAAACACAGGCAAGAGGGAAGAGACACTGGGGGAGCCACTATGTGCTCTCAGCAAGGCAAGGCTGGCGTGTCACAGGTGCAGCTGTGTGACTAAGTTTAGGATTATCAATCAAAATGTACAATTATCAGGAATGTCTTTATGTGAAGTGAGAACTCTCTCCCAGTGCCTGGGATGTAAACAAGATGGCTGGAACTCAAGCAGCTATTTTTGAACCATGAGTTGGGAACCTTAGTAGTAGAAAACGAGGTAGACATATCCTGGGACTTTGATCATCATGGATTTTTTTTTTATATCTTTCTTAGACTTGTTCCTAAATTTCTGTAAGAAAGGTCAAATAAATTTTCACTCATAAAAGGCATATAATCTGAGCACACCTAAGTTGGAATACTGATTTGGCGGATGTTGCTGGAGTCACACAGCCTTTTATTGTCAGAGCCAAGGAACTGGAGGACTTTCCTGGAGAACTCACTACAGAATGGTGGACCGCCTCACATTCTAGAGCCTTCCAAGGCTATGTACTGGTCTTCAGAGGCTCCATGGGAGCAAACATTATTGTCCAACCGAAGTCAATCCAAGGGTCTAAAGCAAACAAAATAAGAGGTACCCAAGCCTTGAGTACCGAGATACCAGGGCACCTGGATTCACCAACTGAGTAGGGCTGTTGACTGGCTGGCTAGCTGTTTGGATCTTTTTAGCCCAGCATTGGGATTACAGGCATGTGACACTATGTCTGGTCTTCTTACATGGGTTCTGGGGCTGGAACTCAGGTCCTCATGCTTGCTAGACATGCCCTTTATGGTTGAGCGTGCCCTACAGCCTGGGAGCATACTTCTCCCTTAAAGCTCTGGTGGATATTTTGTAGCTCAGGGTGGAGCATTTGCCTTGTCTTGTGAGGTTCTGAGTTCTGTCCCAAACACCAACAGCTCTTTCTCAGCAAACTTTCTGCGGTTGTCTGAATAGACAGCCGTGAACTCAACTTAGCCTGGCTACACTGCTTCCCAGACTTGAACAGGCCTCAGAATTCACTGCAGCCCTTGTCTAAGGACGTCACTGGGTATGGGCAGGGTCAAGAAGGGTTTCCCTTGTTGAGTAGGTTCCTAATCTGAGGAGTTCTTGCTTGAGCTGATGCTGGGGACTCTGGGAGGACCTCCTAGCTGAGTTCTTTGAGACTTTGACATAAGAAGATGCTGGAAGAGTGATGACCAGGCTTCCTGTAGGGTGACCCAGAACTTGGTAAACAGGGACGCCAGGTTTCCCCAGAGCACCAATGTTCCAGCTGAGTGGGAAGGAGCCTGGGAATTCACCAGGTTGGCCACTCTAAGAGCATACCTAGCAGAGGAACAGAAGGCTGTCATAAAAGTGAGCAGCAGGAAAAAGTGGTGTATGGATCTATCTTCCTGTACCCCAAAACAACTTGAGAGAGTGTGGTGGAGCTTATCCAGAGCTCACTTTACATATTTGGAGATTCTGGGAGAGCAGATGTCATGAGCTAAGGACCTGCTTCGGTGGTCCCAGCAACGCTGAGATAGGCGATGGGCCTCAAATTTAAAAGGCCTTCTTCCCCTCGGTGTCAGTTAGTATTGTGTGACAATACACACACAGGGGGAGCATGGAAAACTCATCCAGAGCCTGTAAACCTAGCCTGCCTCACTCTGCCCACCGGATGGCTGGGAGGCTAGGGCCTGCATTGCCCATGCAGTAAGGGAGCTTGGTTGGTCACCCCACTTCCTCCCAAGAATCCAGCTTCTCTCTTGGAGGCGTCATCATGCCTAATTCCTCCCTCTTTATCTCCTCCGCAGCCCTTTGCTGGTCTGTTTCTTGCTCAGTGAAGATCTGACCCCAGAGAGTATCTCAATTACAAACTAATAGCAATGATGCTGACGCACAACCGTCTCCAGGCATCCAAGTGGGGGCTGAACACAGATTCTCTCTTGGTAAGTGTAGGCCAGAGGCATCCAAATGTTGCCACCTGTGTCCATGCTGTACGTCAGCTGGCATATACATATACACACACTCCTTGGGCAAGGTTCCTTGGGGCTCTGAAGGATTGACGTCACTGCTGTGCCAGGATCCCACTCAGTCATTACCTTTGAGAAGGATCCCTTATGGGGTCTTCGTGTCCTTCCTCTTTTTTATCGACCACGCCAGGGATGGCTGACTGTACCCATTTCAAAGCATTAGTGGCTTCGGGAAATTGCTACTGCTGTTCTGAGCCTTCTACAACTTCACGGAAATCTTACAGATGCCCTCCCCATCTTTGCAAATAATTCTCCCCAATTTTATATTTCAGAAAAGCCAACTTTGAGCTGCCGAGGGACCAAAACCCAGGGTGTGATGTGGGTCTGAGATCGTACACTCTGCAGCCCGTGCTTGCTTCTAGCTGGGCCTGTTGCAGACCTGGAGCTCAACTACTCTGGAAGCTGAAGCAAGAGCATCATTCAGTCAAGGCTTGCCTGAGCCCCACAGAGTTCAAGGGTAGCCTGGGAACTTAGTAAAACCCTGTCAAAAGAAAAAGAAAAGAAAACTCTGAGGCTGGCAAACTTATCAGTGGATAAACACTTGCTGTGCAAGCGTCAGGACTTGAGTCTAATCTCTAGAACCTGGGATTTTTTTTTTTTTTTTAAGCCAGAGGTGGTGGTGGTCAGAGGACCTTCTCAGGAGTTGCCTCTGTCATCCATCTTGTTTCTTTGTTGCTTGCTAGCTTGCCCAAGAGCACTGAGAAGCCACCTTGCACGTCCCTCACTGAGAAAGGCTGAGGTTAGAGACATTCTACACTGCCCAGCCTTACATGGGTTCTGGGCATCTAAAGCCCGGTTCTTATGTTTTTGCAGCAAGTATTTGAGAGCAGTCTGGCCTGAGTTTGAATTCCCTCAGGGTAACCTTGTGACACGGAGCCCTGGGAACTCACCTTGAAAGTAATGACATAGCAGGGTTGTGAGGAGTACACAGAACAAGCATTTGGTGTTGGCTCTGGGAGCCAGGCTCCTCAGCCGCTTAGGTTAAAGTCCCAGGTGCAGCTGTGTGGCTTTGGGTAAGCTACTTGCCCTCTCTGAGCCTCACTTTTCTTGGTCTGTAATTTGGTGCACAGAGCTGTTGGAGGGAGATGGGGGTGAGGGATGGTGGCTGTTACTAGGGAACAGGTTCAGCTGTAGGCAGTGTTTGGTAAGTCTTGTGATGGCAGTGTGTTCTGAGATACTGAAGGAGGGCATCCATCTCAGTCTAGGCCCAGGACAAGGGCTTCACCATCAGAAGCACTGAGGAGCAGGGACTGCAGAGTTCAGTCTCTGTACTTGTGAAGACTCCAGGCCAAGAGTTCTCAGTCCTGATCACACACTGGCACCACGTGAGGGTCTTATTCAGTGCCCACATCCAGATCCTTCATTGGTCTACAGGAGACCTGGCATTCAATGAGATTTTTTTTTTTTTAATGCGGCAGAAAACAAAACAAGTAGTGCTGCCGGGGAGTCTCTGAATTAGATTAGTCAGAGATGTATTCTAACTAAACAGGCTCCGACTTCCTGAAGAGGTGATATTTGAGCTGAGGTTCAGGTGTTAGGAAGGAATTGATGGCAGGGGGGTCTAAACAGAGAATAGAGCTGGTACCAAGGTCCTGGGGCAGGCCTGAGCTTGGTGTGTGGGGAAAGCAGCAGGTAGCCTGGGGTGGGAGAAATGTGGTTGTGTGTAACTAGCCAAGGGCCCCAGCCCCAGGAGGGGCAAGAGTGGGAAACTGCATCTTCCTCTGGCCAGAAGGATTAAATTAGTCCTTGGCACAGGGAGAGAGCAGCCCTCCTTTATGCCCACAGTTAACATAAGCCCTTCAAATGTCTTTGAGCCCAAGAACTGGAAACTCCACAAGGATGGCTCCTGAGGCAGTGCCCAGTCTCACGGGCGGGTCACTGGCTGAGGAAAGTTCCTGGGGAGAGTGAGGTAGGAAATCATGACAGTGACCAGCATAAGTGGAGATAGCCCAATTGTGCCTTTGGGGCCCATCACAAAGACCATGAGGCGGGTGGCCGGCTGGCAGGGGGAGACAGCAGGCTGCCGGGAAAATGGTACCTCCTGCCAGGGCTTAATTACCGCTCTGCTGTGGTGTGTGCCCGGTGGGCGCAGGTGTTTCTATTTTCTGGCACAATTATCTAGGAGGCTAGAGCAGAATTGTCAGGGATGCAGGCATGCGTCTGTGTCTTTGTGCACAGTGGCTCGGCCTCAGGGGGACAGCATATCCGCCCTGCTGGCTGGCTGGTACGTGCACCTCTGTGTGTGTGTGTGTGTGTGTGTGTGTGTGTGTGTGTGTGTGTGTGTGTGTGTGTGTCTGTGTGTGTGTGTGTGTGTGTGTGTGTGTGTGTGTGTGTCTGTGTGTGTGATCTGAGTTCTTTGTAAGCATACAGGCCTATATGTGTGATGTTCCGGGTTTGTGTTTATACATATGTGTATCTGTGTACTCACATGTGAAAGCTATAGGCTTTCCAAGCAGGTCCCATCTTCCAGGAGTTGATCATTGGTTGGTAGTAAGCTGTGGGTCTTGGTTCTAAGTCACACAGCCTTTGCCCACTGGGAAGACGTTCCAACCTGCTGGCTTGGTCTCACTAGGAATGCATTTTGGAACAGCTTCTTTGTCCATGGCAGTCAGCCAGATGACTCTTCCTACTGCAGGGCCTAAGGTGGCCAGCTGCATCCTGTGGCTTGAGTTGACGTGGGTCAGTACACAGTGAGGCCTGGCCCCAGGCCATCTGGCCTGCTGGGATCCCTGTGTGGAGAGAACACTAAGGAAGAGCTATGGGCCACTGTCTGGACGTCTTCCCAAACAGCTGGGGCCCTGGCTGAGAGGAAGAGGAAGAGAGCCACATGGGGCTTAGGGGATCTCCTAGTCTTTAGTGGGACTAGGAGGTATGAGAATGCAGAACTGCTCAAATGATGAACTGTAGTGGTAAGGGTATTGCCAGTTACTCTGAGGCCCTCGAACCCTGGCCATTGTTCGTAGTCAGATCTTGAACCTTGGCTTGCGTCTGTGACACTTGCAGTAATAACCCTGCAGCCATCCATCACACTGCCAGTCCGGCTCCTCCCACCCTTCTCTTTCCACAGCAGCATTGTCTTCCTCTGAGTTTCAGAGCTCCACCCCAGGGCCTTTGCAGTCTTGCTTTTTAGACTTCTGCTCTTCTTAAGGGTGGTTCCTTCTAGCCATCCACTGGCTTAGATGTCTTCTTTACTGGTAGCCCTCCATGATGGCTATTCTTGGTTGTCAACTTGACTGCATCTGGAATTAACTAAGACCCCCCCCCAAACAAAGAGGCATACCTGTGATGGAGTTTTGCTTAAAGAGGGAAGATCCACTCTAATCCAGATCTTTGAGGTGGGAAGAGCCACCTCCAATGTGGACCACACAGGAAGCTTATGTGAGGACCTGGAAGAAGGATGTTCACTCTGCCTGCTTGCTCTTGTCTAGCTAGCAAATCCATTCTTTCACTGGTGTTAAAGCCTACTTCTTTGGGATTCTGGCAGATGATGAACACTAACTGAGACATCCAGCATCATGGAATTAACAACTACTGGATTCTTGGACCTTCCATTTATAGTAAGCCATTGTTGGATTAGCTGGACCACAGCCTTTAAGTCATTCTAATAAATCCCATGTATGTATGTATGTATGTATGTATGTATTCTAGAATCTAGAGAACCCTAACTATTATACCCTTCTACCCCACATCTCTGTCACATCATGTTCTGTGGCACCTACAGTCATCTCTGTCCTTATCTTGTTCTCCCGCATTGTCCTGTATTCTCTGAAATACAAGTCTTGTGCAGGTAATCCCTGTATGTCTTGTTCAGTCCCCTTATTATATGACTGGGGGCCATAAGGAGTGTTTGCTCAACAGATCACAATGGCTTAATACAGCCACTGAGCAAGAAGCAATACATCAGGAATGGAATTTTACTTCAAACTCACGATGAGAGCACCAAATGCTCTCTTACTGATGAAGGAAGACAGTGTTCAGAGATGTTGAGAGAACTATGTAAGATATAAGATGACACAGAATGACACAGCATGAGAGTCTAGATTGTCTCAGGCATGTCTAGCATAGCTTCATAGTCTTAGTATTTCCTAGGGGTCAGGAAGCACTTAGAATAAGAAAAGTCTGACTCAATTGCTAGCAAACAGGTAACAGTTACCTGTCATCCACCACTCAGTATTAAGGTTTACTGGCTTTAAACAGCCACATGGAGGGATGCTCTCTCAGCCTGGACACATGGGGAAGGGCCTAAGCCCTGCCCAGGATGATATGACAGACATTGGGGATCCCC